>NC_063051.1:1150000-1450000 GCF_018812025.1 Megalobrama amblycephala
CTCAAACGGGCAGCTGCATGGAGAACGAGGAAGGTGGTTCGTAATATATAATGAAGTGAGGTGAGATATTGTTTAAGTAAATTGCAGGCACCAGGACCTTAGCGTGACAGCGCTGACTTTGTAGACTCAAGCGCTGACTGACAGAGAGATTTGGTTGTCGTCTTTTGTCTGAAGGAAGGATGGAGTCTGTGAGAAGGAGATGGGGTCCGGTTCAGAACATGACAGCGTCGCCTCTGGCCTTCGCTGAGGATGCGGCGTATCTTTTACAAAGTCGGTCAGAATATATACATAACCAGTGATGGGGGTAACACATTACAAGAAACACGAGTTACGTAATCAGATTACTTTTTCCAAGTAACTAGTAAAGTAATGCATTACTTTTACAACAAAATATCTGAGTTACTTTTTCAAATAAGTAACGCAAGTTACTTTGTTTTCCCATGTATTGGCTGACAGCTCTCCTGTCGCCATGTTGAGAGAATAAAGTGCAGAGATGTTGTGTGTGAACATGATGCATATTGTAGTTCTAGATTAATGTGAGCATTTACTCATTTCACTTGCACAAAAACAGATTCAATATTTTGCAAAATTAATAAAAACAATGAGATGCAAACACAGAATATTATGCAAACCTGCACTAATTACATATGTTAAATAACACAAATATACTTTATGTATTTAATCTCACTTTATTAACCAATGTCTTTGCTGCTGACCTTCAATGATCTAATTCAACCATACGAATAAGGAAAAATGACGTTAGATAAACATCACATTTGTTTCATTTTTTGTTTTTATTGTTGAAGAGTGCTGAACTTTCTTGTCTGAGCTGCACCTTCTACTGTACAGGTGTGAATTTGCATTTCCTACATTTGCCAAAAATAGAATAAAAAAAACAAAAAATCGAGCCCAGCCCAGATGAGAAAAAGTGCAAAATGCAAAAGTAACGTAATGCATTACTTTCCATAAAATGTAACTAAGTAAAGCAATTAGTTACTTTTTTAGGGAGTAACACAATATTGTAATGCATTATTTGCAAAAGTAACTTTCCCCAACAATGTACATAACATCACTCTACTTCTACAAAAAATAGATTTCACTTGCAAACACTGAATTAGCCCAGAGAAAACGAGTATTCCCGAGAGGTTGCTCTTTTAGAACTTGAGACTTTCATGCATTTATCCCTATAAAGCTATCATATTTGATATGACAAAATCAACATGATCATGAGTCAAAAATTACGAGTATCAATTATGATCTTAAGACTTTTGAGGAAGTTTATTTGTTCATCTCTCAATCATTGTATTGCATTGCATTATATGTTTTAAAACTACAGATCTTTGATCATAAACTAAGCATTTAAATATCATCATACCAAGACATTTTATTGTCAGATATAGAGTGACGGCTGATATTTATATGCATTTTTTTGTGAGTAGACCTCACTAATTTACATTACAAGAGACAAATCTCATAATTTTTGGTCATATAAATATCAGCATCTGCATCAAATTGCATATTTTTCCTCAGTTTGGGCTTCTGAATAAATGTGAGGTGTTTTTACATCTCGAGTTGGAGCTCCATATTCTCACTATATCATACTATGATGAGCCATAAAAGTCTTATTTATATAATAAAAACATATGCATTTTTTTCAGTTTAAAGGTTTAATACTGTTCAATAAAAAAAAAAAAAAAAAAAAAAAAATGTGACTACTGTTTCATATGTCAGGGCTTTGCAGGGTTAAGAATCAACTTGTCTTCTAAAACAACCCTTTAGAGAAATACAAATTTTGATGAGGAAATTTTAGTGTGTATTGAGATCTTCTGACCTTTAATTGCAGATTATTTGGTCAAATCCTGAGTTTGAGATTGTTTCTGTGGTTTTTCTCTCATGATCTAAGCAGGTTATATTTTTGCACCTTTCATCACCACGTTTTGTGCTTAGACAGTAAGTCTTTGAGCAAGTGCTCACAATGCAAACTTGAGCCACAAAACATGTATTTCCAGAAGAGCAATGCATTTGCAAGTTGCAAATGTTGGTGCAACTTGAAAAAAAAATCACTAAAAAAGTTACTAGTAAATGTAAAATACAAACTGCTTTCTATGTACAGTTCATGCATAAAAGCTGAACTGTTAAAAACACCGAAGTAAAGCTTCAGGAATGCAGCGGTTTAATTAATGGGCCAAATATGTCACCTATTTGAAAAAAAGGCTTTTCTTGTGAAGTGAAGAAAATAGGGCTGGTAACCACATCATGAGGTGATTGCAGTTAGGCAGGTGTGTCATAATGAGCAGAGATAGAGCGCCCAACAGGATGCAAATGAATTTTGGCCCGAGGCTCTTCCAGTGAGATGCATTCAAGGCAATTAAGACTCTGCCACTTTCTACAACAGGGGTCAGATTCCCTACAGATCATCCCAATATGACATGAAAGATCTAAGAGAGCAGCTCAGCGTGTCAAAACTTGACGGGAGCCGGGGTGGCGGTGAAAAGGAAGAGTTGGATGAACCTTGATAGACATCAGAAATCTGGGAAACAAAAACACGGTTTTATTCTGCCAAGAAAAAGGAAGGATAAAAAAGGAAGGCCGTGTCCTTTGGAGATTATGCAGTTGTGTTTGGATGGGAAGGAGTTCAGATAATAATGAAACAATTAAAGGCTTTAAGGGTGACCTGAGCTATAAAACCTTCTTTTCCACTCCACCTTTGTATAAATCAAATGAAGAATGCCAAAGTTAAGGACCTGAAATATGTCTCATTCTCTTTATAGGGCTTGACTGGACTGATTACGCGGTCACCCCACCCCAAACCCTTTCCTTCCCATGATGCCTCAGGCTACAACGCCACACCCCACAACAACACTCCCCCCTCCTGAGTGGGAGGGTCTCAGTGCAGGTGGGAAGGGTAATTAAACTTTTACATAGACTCACTTCTCTGGTGTAAATCAGCTTACTGTCACAGATCCATTCTGCTGGAAGATCTCGAGATGACAGAAAGGTGAGGGCTGGAGCAGTTCAAACAAAACAGCCTTTGTTTACACACCCTCATGTTGTCCCAGAATCATGTAACCCACAAATTTTCACACAGCATGTAGTTCATATGCTAGAAAAAGGTCCAAATTATCCAAATTTTGAAATCGTTTTCTGACTAATAAAAGTTATATATACATATTAACACATATAAATCATCTGTGTAATCAAATGCAAGACAATTTATTGAAATTGAAAAACCTACTTTTGTGAACTAGTACTAGGTTTTTGACCCGATCAGAACCAAACCAGTGCAACGAGATTCTCCAGAGTCTGACTGTCAATCGTTATCAAAAAAAGTTGAAATTTCGATTCATGGTCTCTAAGGGCCGCCAAAACTTTTGAAGTGGGTGGATCCACTTTTACTAAAATGGCTATAACTCGTGAACAGAATGAGATATTTTCACCAAACTTGGTACACCTATGTAAAAGCTCATTCTGCGGTCGCATGAAAAAGGATGCAGCGACTGGCCATTTGGTGGCGCTATAACAGGAAATAAATGCATGCAGTGTCTTTGTCCGAGGTGCCATTATTGTCTATGAGGACGTTGACATATCTCAAAAAACACGTCCTCCATCGGCCAATGAATTTTGAGCAGCTATCAGACGAGGTTAATGTAGGCCGATCGTAACGAAACTCGTTGGGCCTGTTTGACTCACAGCCCTAGAGACCTGTGAGAAATTTGAAAGAAATCAGCCACCGGAGCATTTTCAGGTGCGTAAAGGATCATGTTTTGCGTGATTTTTTTGTGCACGCCTACATCATTCATACAGCATGGTAGAACTCCTCATTCTGAGCAACTTTTTATTCTCCGCTGCTGTCCATCAAATCGTTCGTTTAATACTGGAGATTATTTCAAAAACCAATTTTAGTGAACTAGTCCTAGGCCCGACCTCAATAACTATTAAAAAAGCTTTAAAAACTATTTATTTCCTATGGTAAATTGCCTGTATTTTCTGTAAATGGTCTTCTCCATCTATGATCGAGATGGTTACAGGCTTGCTAAATAAAACATAATACCTTTTTACACATGTGCGTGAAGGCCTTAAAGCGATTGAACCCCAATAATTGCTGCTCGCAGCTATATTTTAAACATGCTTCTGTTTCTCCCAGTTTTCTTATCTCTCATTGTTGCGATTTACATAGTGCAATCCAACTGTTATGGGGTCAAATGGATATCACAGATGGCATATTTTGTTCTAACTGTGTTTTGTAATTGCAAATCATGTATTTTAGTGTTGACATGATTAGCATGCTTCTGTTTGCTTCAAAGCTGTCTTCTTGCAGCTGTGTTGACACTGATGAATTTACTAGCGAAAGGCCCGAGGCAGACCATCACATCACTGGGAATAGCTCACATGCCTCTCACTGCTCTGAGTGCCAAATCATATCTGTGCCTTGATGTTAAAAGTGGATGAATGATGCCTTGTTTCTTTGCTTTTGACCTTTTCTCTGCAGGTTTTGATATTTTAAACCTGTTTGTTAGGAGAGTTTTTTTTAGACGTGCACTTCTCTAAAACTAATCCGGTTGTACCCTGATTATTGTTTTACAAAAGAAGACAGACACCCTTTCCATCAAGTCTCTCAAAAGCATGTTAAGATACTAACCATCAATGAAAGAATATGCTGACAGCGTAAGACAAATATGTACATATGGCATAAATATGAGTCAAACAAAACACCTCGGGATGTTTGCAAATATGTTCAGAAATACATTTTATAGCTATTAATATATATTTAAATTTTTTTTGTGTGTGTTTGCACACTCACACTGAGCTGCTCATTTGCGTGACATAGATCATGCTACAAACTTCTCAACAAAGTCTGTAATCATTTAAATTACTTGCCAGAAGGCTGAATATGTAAAATATGATTTTAGAAGTCTCACTCTTTTGATTTTTATAAAATTAAATATTAATTTCAAACTTATTTAGATGGTATATAGTAAAATAAGAAAAGAAAGAAACTTGTTGTATCTGTTGATTCTATGGAATAGAAGTGGTAAAGTTCAAGGAAGAGGAAATGATATGACGAATAAAGATCCCTTTGTCTGATAAGTGCAACATCAAACCGTGCCGAAGCTGATGTGTCAAAGGGTTTTTGCATACATATATATTGACTATAATGCACTTGCCTTCCGGGTCCAACCCTTCAGCTAAAACAAGGCTTGAAAATGAGACTACATTTTTTTTTTTTTTTTTCTGGATTATTTGATGAATTGAACATTGAAAAGAACAGCATTTATTTAAAATAGAAATCATTTGCAACACTGGTTTGGTACTGTCATATATATATATATATATATATATATATATATATATATATATATATATATATATATATATATTGTGTGTGTGTGTTATTAAATCAGATTACTTTTTCAAGTAACATATATAGTAACAGATAAGTAGTAAGTAGTAATGAAAGTTACTTTGTTTTCTCATTTATCACATTTATTTCACTTGCATGAACACAGTTTCATCATCCCTCAAAATGAACAAAAACAGTGAAATGCAAACTATTAAGAAAACTACATAATTTCTGTATTTAGTCTCACTTTATTAACCAATTCTTTGCTGTTGACCTTCGATGATCCAATTCAACCATACTAATAAGCAAAAATGACTTTAGTTGAACATTAAAAATTTGTATTTCACATTCACATTTGTATTTAATAATTTTTGTTTTTACTGCCAAAGTAAGAGTGTTGAACTTTCTTCTCTTGAGTCATTGCCCTTTAGGTAAAAATAGAACTTTTTTTTTGTGAGAAAAAGTATCTTAAAAGTAACGTAACAGATTACTTTCCATTAAAATAACTAAGCAAAGTTAGTTACTTATAGGGAGTAATGCAATATTGAAATGCATTACTTTTACAAGTAACCTTCCCTAACACTGTGTGCGTATATATATACAATTATTCAGACACCAGATATAATTTTTAAATTTTTTACTAGTGGGTGCAAGACACTATAGTTCATTTATGTAAGTGAAGATAGCAAAATAAAGTAAACTGTGACATATTATACCCACAAATTCTTCATACAGTGGACTACCATTAAAATTGATAAAAATTTGGGACCAAAATTATTCAGACACTTTGACCTGACCATGCTTTGCTTAAGTGTTTTTCTTTAATTGCTAATGCAACCTTTTTACACCACAGACTGAATAAAATTAAGCATTGCTTGGTAATTGGTTGACCTAAACTAGAGCGAATAAACTGTGTGAAATGTTGAATAAATTTTGGTTTGACTGTATATATTCAGGTGTTGGCATTTCTATGCCATTTTTTTCAGTGTATACAGGCATATAATAAAATGTATAAATATATATATTCCTCACTCAAAACAAAGCCTATACTTTCTGATGACCCTGTCTTGAACATACAGTCTTGTTGTTGCAGCACACTATACACCATTATACGTGTGAAGAGTTCTGTTGTTTAAGTACACTTAAGCCTGTAGAAATGCAGTCTGCCACTCCGTGAGTCTGACTTAATTAAACTCCTGAGTTCTTCAGAGATCTCTGCAGAGATGCTGTCAGTCGTGGCAGGTAATTGGTGCGTGATTATCTCGCTTCTTGGCTCACGCTGAGCCGATTGCGAGTGTCATTCATTAACGCAGGACGTTAAAAAGATTCTTTAAAGTAGTGTTTAGGGAGTTGCCCCAACAAGTTATGCAGGGCGAGAGGTTAGAAGTGTATGTGTGTTTGTCAAAATGTGTGTCAACACTGTCATATGGTGTCGAGTCTCATTTAAACAAACTCCCCATGCTCCACTTAACAGCTTTGAAACGTATTAAAATATAAAGCACAAAAACAAACACCCTCCAGGTTTACGGTCATTGTTTTGTCGTGAGTATTGTCTCACAATGCGCTCTATCAGATATCGCACACATACACACACGAGTTGACACCTGATCGCTGTAACGTGTCAAATAAATAAAATATAAGATGGGATGCTAATCTATTTAAGTACTAATCTGATAAAAATGCTCTTTTGCATTTAAAGTAAAATGTTATTCGTAAGAAAATTCAATGTGATTTGTTTTATAGTTATATGTATGCATGATGCACTTTTATTTAGAAAATGCAAATACTCATTTTGGATATCAAAGTGATAAAATCTCATCTGTGAAATGAGTTTCCATCATATTGATGACCATATTTGCATTAAACGCATTTAAATCTTAATCATAAATTTAAATTTAAGGATTTGTCACTGAGGTGAGGAAAATAAAGTCTTAATGTCTCATGCAATTTTGCTAAATTTCTTGTTATAAGGATGTTATAGAACAAAATTCTTGCTCTACATCCGCATATGGCAGAGTCTCTGTGTGGCCCTCTTTTTTCCCCCCCAGAGGAACCACAGGACCCAACTTATAATTATACTCTTTGAGCACATCCAGGCCTTACCATAGTAAAACTCTTTCTCAGAAGGGCTAGAGAGATGCATTGAAACACAAAGGTTTTGCACATGCGATGGGACATGCATACTGCCTCGATGAATCACAGGTCGGTTTTGTTTACAAGGAACTGTCATGCTTTTGAAAACAAAACAATAGATACCACCTTATTATATTAGCAGTAAAAACAAGCGGCATCCTTTCATGCTGTGTAACAAACTGCCAGTTCTCCAGTTGAATTAACGTCTGTTCATTCTTTAAACAATGTTAACATTCATCTAAAGTCACAAAGCGCTTTTTATTATCACATGTGACAACGCTACAAATAAATAAAACATGGTTACAGATTATTTTGATGGTCCATTTTAGACATTCTACAGACTATAAGTAACTTTGCAACTGCATGTCTCACATTAGAGTAATAGTAGACTGTTAGGATTAGGATTTGAGTTAGCAGAATAAGTTGGCATGTAGTTGCAAAGTTACTTACAGTCAGTAGAACATCATTAAAGGATTAGTTCACTTCAGATTCCAAATTTCCTGATAATTCCTGATAATGTCATGCAAGATGTTTATGTCTTTCTTTCTTCAGTTGAAAAGAAATTATGGTTTTTGAGGAAAACATTCCAGGATTTTTCTCTAGATAAGACTCTTATTCCTCGTCTGGGATCATGTAGAGCTCTTTGAAGCTGCACTAAAACTGACATTTGGACCTTCAACCCGTTGAACCCCAGTAAAGTCCACTATATGGAGAAAAATCCTGGAACGTTTTCCTCAAACACCTTAATTTCTTTTCGACTGAAGAAGGAAAGACATAAACATCTTGGATGACATGGGGGTGAATAAATTATCAGGAAATTTGAATTCTGAAGTGAACTAATCCTTTAAGTCTCCAGAGTTATAAAAAACAAAGCATGATCAATATAAATGTTCCTCTGGAGTAAATTATGCATCTACACCAACTAAACTCATTATTAATCTCCAGTGCAGAGTTTAGTATTAGAAGCTTGTCGTATGTAAGTTCAGCAGTGTAAATGCTCTGCTTTTTCACACTAAATAGTGCTAATGTGGTTAGAGCCCTTTCTAGGGAGCTCGTCCCCACCCACCCTCGTGACTCAAACTCTTCTCCTCTTCCTCACGTCTGTATGAAAATGTGCCTTATGTGTTCCTAATAAATCAACTTGACTAATCATGCCTTTCCAGTTTGATTCATGACTTGGCTGACAGGTCAAATTGCCGGTGTGGATCTCTGGCACGGAATGAGAAGAAACTGAGCTGGTTTGGTCCCGAGGCGATGGACGGGGGGAGGAGAGCGTGCTGGTGGGAGCAACCCACTGCGGCTTTCTATCTTTTCTGATTTATGCCTCCTCTGATGTGCAAAAAACAAATGAAGCAGTCTAATAAATGCTGTCTCTCTCTCTCTCTCTCTCCATATATATTGCTTGTTAAGCTTCAAAGTATGTACAGTTATCAGCCTTCCTTTCCCAGATACTGTTTCCTGAAGTCTTTGTTGTATACCTTTATGACTTCATACGTTCTTCCGTGTGAAAAAAAGCAACATATAGCTACTGAAACGTTCAGTGAAGTGTATGAAATTCTGACTTTTGATATGGAAATGAGGATTGCCTGTACTGAAACGCAAATGAAAAACCTCTGAAACAGATGGAAAACTGACTTAAGCAACCTGGATTGAGTAATCAAAAATATTTAGAGGATGTAAATACAAAAAGTCCAGAAGACCCCTTGAAATCAGGATTGGAGTTGTGTGGCATGCAGTCCATATGTGTTGCTTTAAGCTTTTTAAGTTCTTTTGCTTTAGAACACAGATATCAAGTGGCAACAGTAACCACATATCCGTAAAAATGTAATAAAAGACATTTGAATGTCATCTCCAAATGTTTTTACAGTGGCTATGCTCGTAACAGCATACTATTAGTACAATTTCCAGTGTGCACTATTTATACTTCATAAATTGTAGTATTTTAATAGTACCTGAGTCACTTTCCAAAGCAAGACTACACTGCTTTTTGGACTGCACACAAGAAAAACTGTATGCTATGTGCTTGATCCGGCCTTACATTTCTAGTGCGATGAATGAAAAACAAATGGGACAAAATATGAATAAATAAAAAGTTCTTAAATGCTTACACAAAATTGGATTAAATTCATAAACAGATTTATTGACTTGAAATTTTTTCCACAGTGGATTCACTCTAAAAATGCTGGGTTAAAAACAACCCAAGCTGGGTTAAAAATGGACAAACCCAGCGGTTGGGTTAAATGTTTGTCCAACATGCTGGGCAGTTTTATTTAACCCAACTATTGTTTAAAAATGACTATATGGCTGACTTAAAATTAACCCAAAATAGGCTGGAAATTAAAAATCAGACACATAATTACTAGAGGCAACAATAATAATCAAAAGGTGAACATTTATTAATAAGCAATTTTTAATAAATGTTTATTGCTTAATTATTATTCATTAAATGTATTATTCAATGTTCTTTTATTAAACATATTAATAAATGTTCATTTCCAGCCTATTTTAGGTTCATTTTAAGCAGCCACATAGTTATATATATATATATATATATATAATTGTATATAAAATATAATTAACACACACATTGTGTGTGTGTAATATGTAAATAAATATGTAAATAAAAAGTTTTTTTTAATAAAAAGTCAATTTAAAATAACATTATTTTCTATGTGAATATATTGTAAAATGTAATTTATTTCTGTGATCAAAACTGAATTTTCAGCATCATTACTCCAGTCTTCAGTGTCACATGATCCTTCAGAAATCATTCTAATATGATGATTTGATGCTCAAGAAACATTTATTATTATTATTATTATTATTATTAATATCATCTATGTTTCAATATCAATTTCTTTCAAAAAAAAACAAAAAAACAAAAAAAAAAAACTTACCAACCCCGAACTTTTGAATGGTAGTGAATATCCACTTTGGATAAAAACATGTAAATGTGGAATGTAAATATATTAAATGCATGAAAATGTGGTCATCTCACAACAAATGAAACACACCAGTTTGAAAAATAAAACCTAACATAGTAGTCAACATTCAAGTGTACACTACGCAGTATGCAAAAAGGAACGTGCTTGTATTTCATTCTGAAAATACAGCAAACGTAATGCACCCAAAACATTATTAAAATTTAACTGTCAAGCCTTATGGAAATTTTAATGAACTTTCAAGAGTTCGCGGTCACATAAAAAGCATAAAATCATCTCGCGTGCTGAAACCGGTTGCAGACATAAACTTCTGCTAATGTTGCCTTAGTTAGAATTTTTTTAACAGATGTGTTAGCTAGAAATCTGCAAATAATATTTTGTAAATGTGGTCATGATCAAAATTTGATTTCTACTATTTAGACATCTTGGGTCTCGAGAAGCAAGGAGACGTGGGAATATTTTGCGTAAAGTGACACGCAATTTAGCTGTGCTACAAACTTTAAGATGTGGTGAAGGCCTTAGTCGTATCTCATGCAGAAACTAAAGGAACATACAAATTAACTTGTTAACGTCTCTGAGGTCTCACACCCCGTCCCACATTCACAGTAACACATGTGGCTCGAGCAAATTAGCATGTAGTTGGCTAACCCTAACCCTCCCCGCGTCTCCATTTACACGGACCGCTTTCTATTTCCACCCCGCTCTGATGTAAAAGCGGCTCCTTACGGTAGAGTTTCACAGTTCATTGACTCGACAGCTTGTTTACATGCAATAAATTGATGTGAAAATTGGCGTTGGAGCAGCCGGTACATTTGAAAGCCATTAGAGGGACACTGATGATGGAGCGGCTTTATAACCCTATAAGACCTTGCTGACTCAAGCTTTCAATTATCCCAGGGTGAATAAATCAACTTTAACATAGTTTGGTGAAAAATGAGCACTTGTGGTCGCCGATGTAGGTCTGCGAGGCTCAATATTTCCAGAGTACCGTAACCCTTGTCTGCCAAACCTGTTGGAAAGGAAAAACACCAACGGGATCTGTTATATCTCAATCGTTTCACCTAGACAGCAGTGAGATTAAATGTAGAGCAAATTGAGAAAAAAGATCCCAGTTAGACCTCCAGAAGAGATCTCAACAATGTCACAATCAAACATTTCCCAGTCTTCCTTCTCAAATTAGCCTCATTAAAAGTTAAACTGTTCATTTTAGACATCTCTTTAAAGCAGGATGGATTCTGATTGGCTGTCAGTGTTTTTTGTGTTCTGAAAGTGATTCCAAATTTGACCAGCTATAATAAATGATCTGTGGGGTATTTTGAGCTGAAACTTCACACATTCTGGAGACACCAGAGGCTTATATTACATCTTGTGAAAACGATATTGTGGACTTTGCTATTCTTTTATATTTAGAACCAGCGCCATAACCACCATAGACATTGAGGGGGACAAGTCCTCCCCAATAATTAAAAATAGCCAAATTGTCCCCCCAATATCTGAAATTGTTGCACTGTTCTGTACTCCATTACACATGACAAAAAGGTTTAAAAGTAAAATTTTTAGTCTGGTCTGCCTCAGTGGTATAAAAGCACTCGTCAATGTCAAAATGATTGAGACGACCAATCAAATTAAAGTAGGCGGGGTTTACTGTTCACAGAAGCTGAGCATGAATTCCAGCGCGAAGCGTCAGTTTAATGTTGAGTGAGGTAAGATGTAATGGCGAAACATTTAAAGGATTAGTTCACTTCAGAATTAAACTTTCCTGATAATTTATTCACCCCATGTCATCCAAGATGTTTATGTCTTTCTTTCTTCAGTCGAAAAGAAATGAAGGTTTTTGAGGAAAACATTCCAGGATTTTTCTCCATATAGTGGACTTCACTGGGGTTCAACGGGTTGAAGGTCCAAATGTCAGTTTCAGTGCAGCTTCAAAGAGCTCTACATGATCCCAGACGAGGAATAAGAGTCTTATCTAGAGAAACTATTGGTCTAAAAGAATAAAAAAAAATATATTCTTTTTCACCACAAATGCTCGTCTTGCACTGCTCTGCAATGCTCCACGCATTACGTAATCATGTTGGGAAGGTCACGTGTGACGTAGGCGGAAGTATCGCGGTAGGATGAAAAACTCCATCTCATTTTCCCCTCCAGATTCCCAAATCGTTGTTTTACTTTTCTTTTTTTTTTGTAAAGGCCGTCTTTGATGTTCGCTTTGAAAACACTGGATTGGTACTTCCGCCTATGTCACGTGATTACATAATGTGTGGCGCATCACAGAGCAGTGCAAGACGAGCATTTGTGGTATATCATTTTGTATTCGAAACTGTCATTTTGACCTTCAACCGTTTGGGCTCCAGTGAAGTCCACTATATGGAGAAAAATCCTGGAATGTTTTCCTCAAACACCTTAATTTCTTTTCGACTGAAGAAAGAAAGACATAAAAATCTTGGATGACATGGGGCTGAGTAAATTATCAGGGAATTTGAATTCTGAGGTGAACTAATCCTTTAAGAATAATGAATGCTGTAGAAGTGTCATTTATCGTTAGTGATGTTAACAAATGAAATCTTCCTGTAAAGTGTTAGCAAATCTAATGGATGCCAAATGCACAATATAAAAGTCCCCATCGACTCTCTGCGGTCATCATTCAAGTGAAGAGTGATTTTGTTGGAGGCCTTGCATGTGGCATCTCAGGCAATTTGTGTTGATGGCTCTGAAATTTGTTTTGCGTCCTAAATGTAAAACAAAAAGCACCGCACCAGGAAATAATGGATTTTCAGAGGAGGCTCTGGTGTGGCATACAGTAAAAGAAACGGCCTCATTGTTGCATCTAGCGTTTCCATCTCACGTTTTTCCAATTACCGTCGGCTCTGAAAGATGTCAGCGTTGTATACAGAAAACATGTTTCCACTAAAATCATGTTCTTTGCTGCCCCGAATGGAGTTTGGCTGACTTGTGCGCATAACGGGCAGAACACAGCCGGCCTCCAGGGCTTTCTGTGGTCCGTTTTCCCACAGAGAAACAAAGTCTCACTGACAAATAACAGGGCCCAGCCGTCCCTCGGGCTGCGGGCAACGCAAACGGATAGGCCTCATGGTTCGTATCAGAATCGGGAAAGCCGTGGAGATCGGGACTGAGACTCGGCGGACGTCCGTACCACCATGACTGTTCGATGGGAGAGCCACAATGTGGGCTGCTCTTCAAACGGCTCAGAGCTGTCTAATTTAGTCATGTGACGCTGAGGGTAAACGTCCCAGACAACAATATGTCATTTTAATGTCGTTACGGATGTTTTATTCACAGAGTTCTGCGGTCAGGGCAGGGATTGTGAGGACTGGGAGGGTTTTTTCCATCCTTTTCTTTTACAATTAATTTCACATGTTACAGTCACAGTGTGAGGCCACGTCTTTCAAGTGTAAAGTAGCAGAATGATGCGCTTTGTGTGCTCATAATGAACTGCAAATTAAAGGGCAGTTTCGTATCAGAATTAGATCCAGTGTGTACAGCTGAAAGGTCAAATTTATGTGAGTGTGTGTGTGTGTAACATAGGTTTTGCAAATTCAATATTATTTCATTTATTAAAAAATACACTAAAATGCGATCCATACAGGCAATAACTTGATCACATTTTTTTTTTTCATTTCAGAATTTTAGATGTTTTTTTGAAAAATAAAATGCAATAAATATAGCCTATATAAATGCATACATACATAAAGGTGGTGTAACTGTCCAGGGAATAACAAAATAATAATATCAATTTGATTACAATTTTTATTATTTTTATTTTATTTTATTTTATTTTATTTTATTTTATTATTTTATTTATTTTATTTTATTTTTATTTTTATAATTTTTATTATTGTTATGCCATTTTCTTCTTATTCTGTTATAAAAATCTGGGATTTAAACTCTATTTAGACACAAATTTTGGTCACAGGGTTGAAAAGATGCACAATGAATAGAAAATAAAACATCCTAAATGCACGTATAAAATGGATGAAGAACATATTCTGTTCTTTTCACTGGAAAAATGTTTCTAAGAACCTTTTAAATACATGTTTTTTAAATAATATATTTTTTAATCCTGAGAAAATACAAAAAAAATTCCTTGATTCAATGCTATATATATATATATATATATATATATATATATATATATATATATATATATATATACACACACATGTATAATTATCAATAGAGCAGAGTTCATTCAACATACTATCATCTAATGTGTGTTTGTCTGACTTTCATGCATTTCCCAGGAGGAGAACATTGAAAACACTGACAGTCCGAGTGAGAGAGAGAGACCACTCCAGACAAAACACAAGACATGACATCAAAGTTGGAAATATCTTTTTTGTGTGTGTCCCCACATACTTCAGTGATTCAGATTATAGCACATTTCTCTGCGGCATTCACTTAGAAAACAAACCTCAGGAAAAACAAACCTACGCAAAACAGCAGAGAACGCCTCACGAAGACAAAAATACTAAAGACAACACTGTTTTGTTCAAGCTTGATTAATACCATTGAGACTGCTTCATAATCACCTTCAATAAAAGTTGAGCTGGGCAATATATCTCTAACTTTCCAACAAACAGTCTTTCCATCAAAAGTCAAAGATCTAATTATGAACTCAAACATTTCTCATCAAATTCTTCCAAATTCAAACGATCTGAGCTGATCCAATCTACATTTTCATAGCTCTGTATTCTTACTGTATTACATTAACTTGTAATACAGTACGTACTGTATCTATTGACTCTATTTTTATTTTATATAAAAAAGTGGTTTTATTTAGAAATGTTTCAATTTTAAAGAACCCTTTATGACAAAAAAGTTCTACACTGTAAACAATTATTTTCATGATTTGTTATCACAACATTTTTTCTTGTCAAGACAACTTCAATAATTCATGTGGTTCAGATAACATAATGTTTTGAGTTTCTGTTAAATAAAACAACTCAAAAAAGTGTATTTCAAAGAACTCAAAATTTTAAGGCAAACAGGTAACTTACTTTTTTAATTCTTTTTTCAGAGTATATAAGGAGAAATGTCTGCATAATACTTTCATGTGTTCTTTTTTTTTCCTTATGATAAAGTATGTTTATGAGCTGTTTAGATCATTTTGAATAACATAAATTAAAAATTAATTAAAACAAAATTAATTAATACTAAATCCATAAAACAATGGGAACCCCTAAAAAGTTCCATATATGAAGCGTCTGACGGAATCCTTTCTACATACAGTACCTTTTCTGTGTTTTTCTGAGATAAAAAAGTTGAACAAACAAACAAAAAAGTAAGCTACAAAGGAATAACTTTTCAGCAACCCAGCAACCATGCAGAAGACCCTAGCAAATGCAATACATGCAAATACTGCAAAAACACTCTGAACACCATTATTCTGAGGAAAGCATGCCGATGCAATCTGAGATGCCACCTAAAGACAAGTCACAGGTCAGTCCTGGAGTCTGTGGTCATCTGGGACATTAAGAGGGTGTTGGAACCGGAGCCCAGGGGTCAATCTGGATGGGGCCGGGGGTCGTCCGTCCCGTGGATCTCTTTCACCGGTGTCTGCCGTTGAAGTGAGAATCTTTTGTTCAGCGCTGCACACAATCTGACCCTGTTTGCTACCCAAAACACAACTGCTCCGTTTCTTTATCAAACACATCTGAAGCACAAATGGTGTAGGATGAAGTTTAATACTCGGTGCTAAAGGTTTGAACAAGCTCCTAACTACAAGCAACAGTAAACAAGCTTCAAGAATCTGAGATTCTGACATGAGCATGCATCGTACCATCAACTTTATGCACAATGATCTTGAAAGAATGTTTGTCTATATGGGAAAGAACACTCTTGTATTCCAGCACTCTCCTTGAGTCTAAATCCAGTTTTCCATGATGCAACTCTCACACAAACACACACACACACACTCAATGTGTTTTTAATCTCAAATCCCAAAGCGTGCAAAATGTACACAATCCCTTGCAGATCCTTTTCTAAAGGGCAGAAACGGAGACGAGAAACAAGAGCCACGTCCTTCTCTGGTGCCTTGGGCCGAACACACAGAGAACGTGAACGCTGTCAGACTGGAGGAAAAGACAGAAGAAGATGGCTTGTTTAACATCCACTAAGAGACAATCATTTTGTTTTATTACAACACATTGTTCCCAAAACTGGCCTGCAAAATTGTTTGGTTGAAAATCTAAATAATTCATACAAACATCTCCTGGGATTTTCCCCCTCCCGGTGTCTGTATCTGATTACACCTGTCCATCATTTTCAGAGCCATGTCCTTCATGCAAGTCATCCATTCAACATGGACTTCAGGAATTCCATCAGGAAATGAAATAACTCTATTTCACTTTGATTTCCGTGCTCAGATTAAGTTACAGGATTCTTAGTATGTTGCTTTTGTTTGGCTGATTCATGTTGTTGAAAGTCACAATTTTTTTGTGTGCAATTTTTGGGACTAATTTTAAGTTGACCAATACTGGGGCATGTTGTCACAAAAGGTCAACAATAAGTTAAATAATCCGCAAATGACATCTTTTCCCTCTGGAATATGTTCCAACGCTCTTTTGCCATTCAGACTGTAAGGTTTGTCATCACAGAAACTTTCAAAAATAAACCCACCCTAAAAAATATATTCACTAAACACAAGTAACTAACAGGGAACTTTCTCAAAACTTTAGCTAACGTTCTCGCAGGTTCTCGCAGGTTACATTAATAGAAAGTTACCTGACAAACCCAGTGATTGGGTTGTTTTATCCCAGATGTTGGGTTAAATGTTTGTCCAACGTGCTGGTCAGTTTTATTTAACTCAACTATTGTTTAAAAATGACTATATGGCTGACTTAAAATTAACCCAAAATAGTTTGGAAATTAAAAATCGGACACATAATTACTAGAGGCAACAATAATAATCAAAAGGTGAACATTTATTAATACGCAATTTAATAAATGTTTATTGTTTAATTATTATTCATTAAACTTATTAATAAATGTTTAATTTCCAACCTATTTTGGGTTCATTTTAAGCAACAACACAGTAATTTTTAAACAATAGTTGAGTTAAATAAAACTACCCAGCACGTTGGGCAAACATTTAACCCAACCGCTGGGTTAAAACAACCCAATAGATCGCTTTTCTGGAATGTTTTAGTTGGATGTTTGTCTAACATTTTTTTTTAAATGTTACTACTTAGAACGTTCAGAACACTTTCAAAAGTAACATTCCCGTAATGTTTGCAATGTGATCAAATGGAATGTTCCCTTAACGTTCGCATAAATAAGAAAATATTTTTAATGCATTTGAACATTCATTTCACAACTTCATGGGAACGTTAGCAAAACGTTCTTAGAACATATTTTTGTTAGCTGTGCATATCCTAAATGAATCGTTTTAATTAAATCTTCTTGGCTTACATAAACTTGGAGAACATTGTTCATGCATGAAATGTTCAGAATATTTAATGTCGGAAAACATTTACAGTTTAAGTCTTTAAAGGTCTCTGAGCCCACAGCCCCTCATTAACTGATTAAAAAGGAATTAAAACCTGTCAAAATGTCAAATCGGCTAATAGTTTCCTGAGTCTGTTCTGAAATCTCAAGTTGGAACAGATCAGATAGTGAGCAGCTCTTTCCTCAGGCGCTTCACACTGATCACAGAAACACACAACGAGCAGAAATATTATTATCTGTGCAGAAGCTCACAGACGAACCCAATTAAAATTAAATAAAAGTGATATCTTAAAAAACGGACAGATCACGTGACTCTAGCGTGGAGTTTGATAAAGATGAGCAAACATATTGATATATAACACTCGGTTCCGCCTAATAGGCAAATATCAGGCATGCATCACGTGGAACTGATGAGTTATAACACAAATAAAAGATGGTTTTAAAACATTCCATTCTGTCGATTAAAAAAGAGGAACAGGTTCTTGCCTAAACGTATTATTTACCTTACTGTAAAACACTTAACTTTGTGTAGGTAAGCAAAAAGTAATGTGACATGTCCGAAAAACATACCAAACATGGTCGAATAAAACATTTTTACAACTTTTTATTTTTTTTTTTTTTATTTACTTACAAGAAAATAATAAGTTTCATGTATTTTGATAACATCATTAGTTTTCACTAGATTGCAGGTTGTCAAATTAGGCTTCTGCAAAAAGTCTGGATTTCAAATGTTTATTTTGGGCTCCATCTAGTGGTCAGTGCGTGTATGTAATTCAAGCTAGACTATGTTGGGTTATGATAGATAGATAGATAGATAGATAGATAGATAGATAGATAGATAGATAGATAGATAGATAGATAGATAGATAGATAGATAGATAGATAGATAGATAGATAGATAGATAGATAGATTGATAGATAGATAGATAGATAGATAGATAGATTCACTGGTATTATTTGATATACCATGGTAAATGAGTAGGTTTATTTGAGAAGAACGTTTCTGCTTAAGAAAATGATATATCTAAAATTATTTAAAAATATATTGCAGGCTTTTCTGAAAAGGTAGAGATAAAACTGTTATGCAAATACATTTTTGAAACCGCAAGAAAAAGGTTTTACAAAACTCTCTCTCTCTCTCTCTCTCTCTCTCTCTATATATATATATATATACACACACACAAATACAGTATATAGGGTGAATTCAGGTTGATACTTTTTCCAAGTCATCTCAATTGCAAAAAGTGTCCCAATCACCCATAATATATGTATGTGTGTGTGTATATATATAACTATATATATAGCCCAACCTGGCTTTTATGAACAATACCCATCTTGAGAACACGGTTAAACATTTCAGTTCAGATATGTCTATGGTAGGACTTTACATCAAAGTACCATGGTAGAGTATGCAATGCCACCACAGTATTTTTTTGTAATGGTGCATCCTTCCAATTCTATTCTACATACACAGTTTGGCCACTTGGTGGCAGCAGCGTCCTATAAAATGTGGAAATCAAGTCGCATCTCAAAGTGCAGCAATCAAAGTGCACTTTATACAGCCACATTATAAAGCATTGTGTTCATAGAGATCTGCAGTGATGCACTCTCATTACACACACTCATACACACACGACAGATAAAAGATTGTCTAGCTTGGATGTCTGAGATCACGCTGTCCATCAAGCTAATTCATGTAATGAGCAATAATACTCAGTATGCCAGTGTCAAGTTCATATCCACCACACACACACACACACACACACACACACACACACACACACACACACACACACACACACACACACACACAGTCTAACACTTCTCTCCTGAACACAAGACATCTGCATTACCAGAACAAACAAACACATAAAACAAAAACTATTACATCATATTGGAAATTACACGTTGCTCTTCTGAGAAGATTCAATGCATCACATTTTTGTCTTGAAATGTGTGATGAATATCAGACATTAGCGCACATGCACCGCAGATGGCAAAACTGTCGAATGGGGAGATTTGTTGTGTCTAGCTTCAAATCACTGGAATATGTTTGCATATTAAAGCGTAAAAGAACCGAAACCCTGAAATGAATATAGGCTACATGCTTTCACACAACAACCCTTACAATTTAGGCTACCATAATTATTATATTCAGCGAAAGAAATGCCACAGTTTGTCCATTCATTGTTATGATAAACTCTAGTACTTCAGAGTTAAAAACAACTGTAGCAATTATGATTCAGGAGACTTTTATGGAAACATCAAGTCCATCTCAAATGTTTCACCTAAAGTTATTCTGGAGATATAAACAGAAATTACACAATTTCCTCAGGAGAAACATCTGAGCTTCTTCATTAGAAGACAGAACTGAGATATTAAGGAGATCTGATTTGTGTTTTTTCCCCTCCTGTGAGCACACACTCCTCTCCGGCTCTTTCAGCGTGGTCACGGCAGTGGTTGTACTTTGGATCAGAAAGGATCATTACTGTAATAAGGCTTTTAGTAATACAGGTTAGAACCCATAATTGGCTTGAAAGGCACAAATGCACTCTGTGTTTTCAGAAACCTGCTGTACTTCTGTGGAAGTTGCATTGTTTTTGTTCCAAATGAACAGATAATTGGAGAAATGGAAAAGTTATAATTAGCTGAGAGGCCGTTCAGGCCTGTTTCTGAGGAGTCAAACATTCAGAAAGACCTGATACAGTGTTGGGTTGTAACTTATTACATGTAATCTGGATTACTTCTAATAGATTACATTATGTTTTAAAATACTTGTAATCAGACTGAGTACATGATTATGTTATTCTCACAGTATTCTGACAGTAAATTATTTGTTATTCATTGATTCTCCATATGGTTTTATTTTGATTGTTTTTATTTTAATATTTATAATTGAATAGCTTTTCGTTAAACTCACGAACCCCAGTCTGAGAAACCCTGACATCATGTTATATTTAATGCACTTCATGTTGTTGATAAAGAATGGAATATATTTTCTTTCTCTTTGCATTTTTATATCAGTATGGTGGTACAAGATTATCCTATTCAAATCAATGTGATAAACGATTTAAATCAAAAGTAATCTAAAAGTAATGAAAAAGTAGTCAATGTGTATGGATTACGTTACAATTTTTGTCATGTTATTTGGAATCAGTACCAACAACTGACCACGTGACCTAAACATATTTGGGCAAGTCGGTCACACTTAAAAATATTTAAATGTCAGTGCTTTAGATGCAAAGTAAAATTCACAAAAAGAAGAATGGTTTGCAATGCTAAAACATTAGATCTAGTGAAGACAGTATTGTGTGAAGCACAAGTGGATCACATTCACACATTTTAAAGTGTGATTTAAGTATCCAAACACTTTTTTGGGCCTGTATAGGGAAAACTAAAAAGTTTTCAGAATATCATATTTTATAGGCTACATAGCGAGAACAAACATTATTCTCACTAGTGGAGAGAATGTCTGGATTTCACATTTCTGAATTGATATATCTCAGATGTGATGTGCAAACCTCAGAGAACACAAATATAAAAGCTTTTGCCTCTATAAGACAATCTGTTTTCAGGAAAATGGAAAATATTTTGCAGGACAGCTGAACTTGATGACTGAAGCAAAAAACAATTCATGCTGTTGCTAAAAGCTTCATACATTTACTTACATTATACATTTACTTCACAGTAATTTCTCATTTGTTGCTCTGGAGAATTAATGGAATTCTCGGTTGTGTTTTAATATAGTTATATAAAGTAAATTATAAATTGAATATAAAGTTATATACATAATATAAAGTTTAATATAGAGCTGTTTCTCTCAAAACGTTCCTTAAAAGAAATAAATTTCCCCCAAAATGAAGAATACCGTCGTTGAAGACGCCCTTTGAAGCTAAATGCAGATGTTTATGTTGCAAGACACAGACTGGACTGATGAAATCTGCGATGATTATTCTACTATTAAAGCATGAATTTGAACAGTAAGTCTACATAAAATTTACATATGCAGTTCATAGGGACATACATATAGAAGTTGCAGCATGAAATAATAATTAAACCTATAACATTTTACATAGATGACTTTTAGCCTATAACACTTTTATCTCACTTTTTTCTTGTATTTGCATGTTTATATCTCCCAGTTTGGACTTTATAACTCACATTTGTGAGTTTATATCTCAATTCTGATGGAAAAAAGTCAGAATTGTGGGATATAAGCTCACAATTCTGAAGGAAAATAAGACAAGTGCATCTCACAATTCTGTTTTTCCTTCTAAAAATCGTGATATATAAACTCGGATTTGAGAGAAAAAAAGTCAGAATTGTGAGAAATAAACTCGAAATTAACTTTTTTTTTATTCTTTTATTCTGTGGTTTCCACAGACTGCTACTGCAGAACTGTCATGCCACCAGGTATGTAAACCTCCAGAGCCTCATCAGACCGTCATGAGGCCCACTCAGAGGCACTCTGGGTGGGCATACAATTCAAATTCCACCATGGTGGAAGCATGGAGGAGGCTCCGCCCACAAAAACCATCATCACTGTTTGCAAACACAGGTCTATACCGTACACATCAGACATTCTGGAACAACATAAAGGGTAAGAAAACGATTTTGGGGTGAAATTTCCCTTTAGGAGTCGACATGCAACATGTTTGCAGCCCATTACTTCTTTATGCGGTTTATTTCTGAGTGAAACAGGACATTAAATCCAGCTCCATCATTTCTCACACATGCAGTTCTTTATAAACAACTGAAAACTGTCAAATGCGGCATCAGGCATCAGACTCAGTGGTTTGTTCTCAGATAAAATGCTTTTTTGTAAAACATGCCAACCCTTGTGCAGTATTCAGACATAACACCCAGCATACCCCTGTGGTTCTGTGCATCCAAACAATGCTGCAAAACAAAAGTCTGCGATGGAGCGGAATATAAAATATTGCCTAGCGAATGTTTCGCCGGCATTCTGCTCTGCTGTTATTGCTTTGAGCTACAACATTCCCTCTCAGAAGAAGGATCCTGATCTGTGCCAGATCGAGTGGGTGTCTGCTGTTTGACTGATTTCAGCTCTTTAGCCCACTGTGTCTCCAGCTTTGGTGCTGTCAGAGCAGGGCCTCGTCTCAGAGCGCCGTACCCTCTCAGACAGCCAGACAGGTGGGCTGTCATGGGGTTCCTTATGTGCTGCAACCAGCAGAATGCGTCCGCATCTGTTTGAATAAATCTTTTATTACAAGAGAATCAAAACTGATGATGAAAAATAATAGACGTGATCAAATGTATTGTGGTTACTATTCATATAGCAGTTTATCTTTTATCCAATCCACTAAGTATGACGCCAAAATCAAACAACAGTAATAACACTGAATACACTCATGATGTGATGTAATACTACTGAAACATCATGATCCCAACATTTATCTTTATGATGAAATCCCAGATGGCCAGACAGTGATTCATCTTTTATAAATCATTAAAATATTGGTGTCCGGGACGCCATGAGCCTGGAGACTGTATTGTTTGCTGTGAGTTTATAAAAGCTTACTTTAAATGTGTAATATAAGCAGTGCTAATAAATGGCTGTTTATATTCTCAATCTCAGGTGAAACGAGTGGAGGCTTGGACCCGGAACCACTAATCTTTACACTAAGACTTAAGCGGATACTTGCACTGCAAAAACCTTGAAACAAGATACATTTACTTGAAAAGCAACATTACACACTATATTTCCTCACTAAATATTCTTAAAGGGAACCTATTATGCCCCTTTCACAAGATGTAATATCAGTCTCTGGTGTCTCCAGAATGTGTCTGTGAAGTTTCAGCTCAAAATACCCCACAGATCATTTCATGGGCGTAGGTTTGGTCTCAGCTTTGGTGGGGACTCCCCTCCACCGTTTATGTTGACTGCAAGATTCTAAGTTAAGGTACAGGCTAATTGACATTCAGTTACTTGCTAACGTAGCATTCTATCATCCTGGGTAACACATACTATCACCAGTTAATACTATTTTCCACAGTAGAATCTGCATTTGAAAGCCTGGTCAGTCACTACTGCTAGTTTATTTGTGTGGCTAGCTAGTTATTTTGCCTACTTGCACTCTGACTCTGCTTTATGAAAAAGCTTCTTATGTCCCCTTTCTTCTTCTTGGGTGGCATCTACAAAGTACAAAAATGGGCAAAAAAACGGAATATTAAAATGTTTTTACTCTGGCCTTTGTATGTGGCAGAGAGACAGCCCTGGTAACTTACCGTCGACGCCGTCAACATTCGCGCGCGTAACGTTACACACACACACACACACACACACACACACACACACACACACACACACACACACACACACACACACACACACACACACACACACACACACACACACACCACCCGCTCGCTGCTAGTGCAAGCACAAAAGTAGTCCCGGCCCTCGCGTGTAGCCTGTCAGATACCCCGCCGCCAATCAAATTACGGCGTTTCTTGTACTGTCGTCGTCCTGGCCGTTAGAATCGATCCAAATAGCAGTGCAAAGATCCAAATAGCAGTTCAAAGGAGCTTGCTAAATATTGGTGGGGACAAATTTGTCATCTCAAAATATTGATAGGGACTAGTACCTAGCGTCCCCCCCTAAACCTACGCCCATGGATCATTTATTATAGCTTGTCAAATTTGCCCCTATTTGGGTCCGAGTAAAAAAACGCTTTCTGTGTGTCCCTTTAAATGCAAATGAGCTGCTGCTCCCGCCCCCTTTCCAGAAGAGGGCGGAGCTTTAACAGCTCAACAACAACAAAGCTGGAGAATCTCACGCAGCCAAAATGTGGATTGTCAGTAATGGTGTTCATTCTTACATTGTTCAAACCGGAGTCGACACTGATGGAGAGACTCAGGAAGAAGTTACAACTTTTAGAATGAAACTGGACGTTTCTGAATGGTTAGTGGATAAATTGATGTAGTTGCTGTGGAGCTGATGCAACTCATCCACTAGCATGTGCCGTCATGTTCATCTTTTGTGTTGAATTGACCCTCGTTTGTGAAGCAGTCCGGCGTAAAATGACGGCATGACACAACAACACTCTACTACAACAACTCTTCCTCTTCTCTAAAGCAGCCCAACATGGCCCCGCCCCCTTTGTTGTGTGTTCTTGGGGGCGGGGTTTATGTAAATTTTGTGGTTAGTGATGTCACCAACCTGGGAAGAAGCTTGTTGTAGTCCCTACCAGCTGTTTGTTGTAGTCCTTCAACAGTGTATTTGCATTTCTCTTTGCATTGAACTTTGAGTGTTGTAACTTTGCAGATGTTGTTTATGCTCAAACAGCAACATTACACACTAACTAAAGTTAAAAAGGTGAAATCATAATCAAGGACCCCTTTAATTAATTTTTCTTAATTGTATTTTAAGCCTAAAACAATTTGGTGAGATTAATGTATAAAACAAGATGAAAGAAGGAACGATTTAGTGAGAAAATAACATTCTCTACAAAATAAATATTGTTTTACATTGTATTTTCCAGCAGTTATGAGTCAGCTCAGATACAAATTGCTCTTCATGATAAACAACAGCACGTCTTCACATTTTAAAGTGTAGCTTCCTCAAGTTTACAGTCAACTTACATCATGTCAATGCATTTCAATGCAACTGAAGAAAATAAGTTTCATTTTCAGAGAAAATTGTTTTTCTCAACAAATTATATCTTTTGTCTTGTGATAAAACCAGCTAAAAAAGTGAACATTCTGAATGCATTGTAATTCGCTTTGAATAAAAGTATCTGCCAAATGCATAAAATGTGAGTCGCCTCTAGTTTAGTCTACATTTGTAATTATACAAGGCAGATGAACATATATTTTAAAGCTTTTCTGTATAAAATCTATCAAAGTCAGCATGAAACAGAAGTTGCGCTAGTCTTTTCCTCCATAATGTGACGTATATACAAATTAAACGGCTTCTGGAACAAGATCAATTGTGTAGAGCGGGGCTTGATTTTGTCCTTGGGGAATTGATTGGCTGGTTGGATGGTTGTGGTTTGCTATTGGTGGATCTCATGTGAGTGACAGGTTGCCCCGCCCTCGTCATCAGAGACGTCGCTGCAAGAGGGAGGGGAAGTTATTCTGATTAAATATTACGAGGCACATGAATTAAAAAAAAAAAAAGATGTGCACAGATAAATCACAATGATATCCCTGCAATATTTTATAAAAAAAAAAAAAAAAAATAGAATTGTCAATTTTGCACCAGGATGCTAAGCTCATGTTTCTCACTACAGTAACCAAATTGCAGTAGAATATTACACAGCTATATTTTAATTGTTTCCCTTAATTTGAGGGATTGCTCAAAGGTCATTTTCACATTATAAGCGAGTCTATTCAGCATGCTCTTTGACCACATTTGGTATTCATTCGGAAGGCTTCTATCTTCCCGCAAGCCCATTAATTCCGGCTTAACCGAATTTGTCGTCTGGTCAATCTGACACCTGCGTCGTTCCATCAGAACCCCCATGATAAGACGGATCACCGCTCCGGCCAGACTGATGTATGTTCACATCCGCCGTTCTGACAAATTACACTTGCAGTCAGTCAATATCTTTGAGAGCCATTCAACATAATGCAAAATTCATGATGGCGCTATACATAGAGCCAGACCAGAGGAGGTCAGTTATGATTTCGTGTCAGGACGGAAATTCCTGACACTCCCATTCTGAAGGGCCCATTTAGAAAATTTACATTATTGAATATAGTAAAGGAGACATCCCACTATGTGAATGCCAAACTCTCTGCAAAACTCTCAGGAGAATACATTATTGAGCCGCTTAGAAGTGAAAGATTTACCTTCAGATTCGTTTTATCCGTGTCCCATGGTACTCGGCTGCTTAGACAGTGCTTTGTTCTGTCTGATGTTATTCTGTGAATGGAGTTAACAGACATTTGTCTATCCAGATGGGAATTGTTACTTCAAATCACAGTTAAATGGACCAGAGGGACCGTCTTATCTCACGCCTTTGTAATGGAATGGAAGTTTTACAGTGTTTGTTAGAGGGAAGCGCATTGAATGGGACTCGCGTATAATAATGACTTCTTTTCGAAAATGGATGCATGTCATTTCTGTGTGGTTATCAAGCTGGAATTACTAAACGTTCCTCCTCTGGGAATACTAATGATCAGGCACAGATGTAATCTTATGATGATTTTTGGAATGGAATTATAGGTGAAGTGCATCTTTATTTTTTTTCAATGTTAAAATATAGCACTGCTGTGATGACACTTTTTTTTTTTTTTTTTTAATGGCCAACCCAGAAGTTTGCTTTAAGTTTTGCTTTTGCTTTTGAATTATTGCAGAAAAGAAGCTCTGTGACCAACAAAAGTTTATGATTCTTACATATTTTGTTCATCAAGATCAAACGAAAACAACCAGTTCAACCACTTGCCTTTTTCGAGACACTTAAATGCTTAAAAAGGGTATTACTGATGTTTTTTTGTCATAGTACAGGACGAGTAAACCAGAAGTGCAATAATACTCACTTTCAGGTTTTAGTACATTATGCATAGGCAACTATAAATACAGGATTTAAGTTGATGTAAACAGTGGCTCTGTGGTGCTTTCAAAACATTCGTCTGTTTGTTTGAGCATCCCAAACAGCTCAACACAGGAACACTAACTCAACCAATAATAACATTAGTTTTGGACTGTCTGTTTGTAGTGAACCCGATTTTGCCAAGTACAACATGCTCCTGGAACAACATTCAATCAACCAATCAGTTAATGTCAAGTTTAGGCTTACAACTAGAGTTAGGTGCTTCTACATCAGTGTTCTTCTCCTATCATTTTCCCCTGATTTAAAGGTTAAGTTAGGGTTAGGTTTGGGGTAGGGATAGGGATAAGACTATATTTTCAGACAGGAATGTTGTTTCAGGATCATCAAAACATGTTGACCCAGGAACATGTCTTATAATCATAATTTTTGCAATTCCAGTTTTAAAAAGCCAATGGCTCAGAAATAAAACACTTCACCTTTAAACATGGTGAAATATATTAAATCACAGCTGGGAGAACTACCATCTTATCAAAAGCAAAAGCTGCATGTGAAATCATTTCACTCTTAATATCCTGACAAAGCACACAAACCAGGTGTGAAATCAGCATGTCACCTCCGAACAAGACTTGAAATCTTTACCACACAAACCTGCCCCAATCTGTCCAAGGTTAACATGCATTCAATGTGCACTCAATGGAGCTTGATAGAATGTAAAACGTTTAATGTTGTTTGAGTTTAAGTGGTCAAGGTGGTCATATGTTGTATAGGAGCGTGTGTGACATCATTGAAGGACATTGAAGGAAGATTAAGATTGTCCTGATTGAAAGACTCTTAAAAACGCAGCTCGAGGAAGGTCAAAACAGATGTTTGTAATCCTATACAGGGTTCAAAGCTAAGGATTTTTTCAAATTTTTACTTGCCCGCCAAAATTTTCACTGGTCCCACAACAAAAAATTAATAAAGTAAAAGAAAAGAAAATGGGCCTATAAAATAAGTCTAGTTATTGTTTTTGTTGTTTTTGATACATGTAACAAAAAATTATTAAATTATTTTAAAAATGAAAAGACACTTTAAAACGTGAAATTAAACCCACTAGTAGGTGGCAGCGAATGTCATTGAGATTCAACCGATTCATTCAAACGGCCGATTCATTCAGGAAGTGTTGCTCAGAGATGCAAAACAATGCTGTGGACTTTGGAACTATTTTTGTAGGCGCAATAAAGTGAAACGGGTGATTTGGTGTCTAAAATGTAAGTCACTTGATATTAGGTTCTTGTTCATTAAACTGTACGCTGTATAAAATCAATATCACATTTGTAATCATGCTGATATTTGGACAAAAACGGCGCTCTTTGTTTTATATTGGTTAACTATATTAAATAATATAAATATGAAAGATATACAGGGTCATTTTTGCCCCTTATCTTGAATTCTGGGGCATTCTAAAGGCATTTTAGTAAACTAAATCATGTAGTGAAAGCGTACACTCTAAAGGCTGATATATACTTCTGCGTCGGACCTATGCATCTGTTTTCATTTATACTTCTGCGTCGTTGTCCGCGTCGACGTGCATGCAGACCACTAGTTGGCAGTGTCCGCGGTCATGCTGAATATCAAGGCAAAAGCTGAAGAAGAAGCAGCTTGTCATGTATGTTGTCAGAGAAGCTTACAAATAGAAGCAGCAAATAGGTAACGACTTTTGTTGCAGTTTGACTGCATGTGTCCCCTGAAACAGAGCGTTTTCATTCCTATGGAAGTTGAAAACGCTCGCTCTTCTCCTATTGCTACGAGCCAGTTTTTTTTTTTTTTTGACCCGAGGGAGTGGTTCTAGCACAGTGGTTCTCAAACTTTTTAGAGTGGAGAGTACCCCCTGAAGAGATTTCCATCCTTCTGGGTACCCCCTCTCTTCCATTTCGACTGCAGTCACACCTTTTCCCTTAAGGGATAATATTTGCCCCCCTAAATTGATTTTCCAGTGCATATTTTTACGTTTATGAATAACTTTATAAAATAAATAATGTTTTAAATAAAAAATGTTTAATAGAGAAATATGCAATGATGGTAAAACGAAGTGATACTTTTAAATATTAAACTGAAACTGCCAGTAGGTGGCAGCGAGTCACTGTTTTTATGAGTGAGTCATCGAGTCATTCATTCAGTAATGAAGCAAGTGGTTGTGAATGAATCATTGAATCATTGACTCTCACGATTCGTTCAAAGCCGCATTCGTGTGTTGTACAGTTCTGCTCTGGTTTTCGTTAGAAATATTTTTTCGTTGCAAAATAGAGTAAATACTGACAGTACTGTGTTTAAAATGTACGTTTTGTTTTTTGACCTGTTGTATAATAATGCACGTTTGCAGTCATGTGGATATTTGGGTACAATTGCATTCTTCCTCGTTATCATCATTAAATACAAGAACTCACACAAGGTATGTTTTTGTATCGAAGAAAGTTTGAGTCTTAAATTGATATAAATCCACTATCTGTGTCTATATTTGTTCTTAATGCAAGTGCTAAATCCCCACTTTTACAAAGGTGCATTGTGGAGAACGGCAGTAATTTAGCGCGATTTAAGGCAGCAGCACGCAATCTATCATGTGCATGCTGCTTTTGTGGATGCAGTCATTTTAGACTGCAAAACATGAGGTAATTTGATTAAATGTAATGGATTTACGGCATTTTGCCAGTTAGAAATACATGCTCGGTTTTAATATTTTTTTACGGTATGGTAGATTTATATTAACTACTCCGCATTTTGTTCGCGTACCCCCTTTTGTCACCTCACGTACCCCAGTTTGAGAAACACTGTTCTAGCAGACCAATCACAGCGCTTGCAGTCCGCGTTGATGCACTGTTACATTTTTGAAGAGGTGCATGTCAGGCTATGTCATAAGCCAGGGATGGACAACTTCAGTCCTGGAGGGCCACTGCCCAGCAGAGTTTAGCTCCAACCCTAATCAAACACACCTGAACCAGCTAATCAAGGTCTTTAGGATTAGTAGAAAGTTATAGGCAAGTGAGTTTTTATCAGGGATGGAGTTAAACTCTGCAGGACACTGGCCCTCCAGGACCGGAGTTGCCCATCCCTGTCATAAGCTATGCGTGCTACAAACAGCCTAGGCCGTAGCTATGGTGTTCACGCAACACAGAAGTATAAATCAGCCTTAAATATGCAGGCGCATTAGTCTAACCTACTAGACTATGTCACGTAGTGCATGTGTGCACTCAATGGGTGTTTGGCTTGGTTTTTGTAAAGTGAAGGACATGCTTGATAATTTCAGATTGTTAAATCAACAATTACGATATCATAGACGATATATATCGCTCACCCTACAGCACCGGCCCGATCGGGCAAGTCACCGTTCCGTCTACTGTCCCGAGCGTCGTTCATACTGGCCCCGGGCCATCGGACAGTCCTTATTGTCGAGCCCTGCTATAGGACAAATACAGATAAACTTCAGGCTCAAAAGAGAAATAAACGAACAAACTAAGAGTCCTTCATGTTGGTTTCTCTTATTTTTCATAACACTCAAACACTTTCAATAGATTCAATGAATCACATCCATTCCTTCAATGCTATCACAAAAATAGTGTTCGTCCTTCCTTTAAGAAGATGACCAACTTCATCCAATGTCGTCTAGGGATGGGAAACATGGGTTCGTAGGTGGCTGGTAAGGCCAATTTGAGTGAATTCGAAAGTGTCTCTGGCAATGTGGGCAGATCAGGTGAGCTGGAGTGCTCTCTGCCATTTGACTGTTGCATGCTCGGGCTTTGCGTGCAGCCCTTTTTTCTCGGTGCGCAGCTACTCTGAGAAAGTGGCTCCATTAGTTACAGCAAGGTGCCACGCTGAGCGTTTTAGGGCAAGGTCTTCCCATGTAGAGGGATCTATGCCAAAGTCTTTCAATGAGGCTTTTAAAGTGTCTTTAAACCTCTTTTTCTGTCCGCCTTGAGAACGTGCGCCGATTTTCAGCTCTCCATACAGGATGCGTTTTGGTAGGCGTTCGTTGGACATTCTCACAATATGTCCGGCCCAGTGGAGCTGAGATTTTTTGCAGTATTGTAAAGATGCTGGGGATGCTTGTCCGTTTGAGTATTTCTGTATCTGGGACTTTATCCTGCCACTTCACTTTCAACAGTTTGCAGAGACAGTAGAGGTGGAAGCTTGGCGTGTCGCTGATAAACTGTCCAGGTTTCAGTGGTGTAAAGGAGGGCAGACAGGACTACGACTCTATAGACCTTCAGCTTAGTGGTCAGGCTGATCCCTTTTCGTTCCCACACTGATGGACGAAGTCTGCCAAAGGCAGTGCTGGCCTTGGCTACTCTAATGACTGTTTCATCATCGATATGCACGTTACATGAAAGGGTGCTCCACTTGTCCACTGCTGATATTGTCTGATTGTTTACAGTCATAGTGGGCTCCTGGTATGGTTTTCCAGGGCAGCCACCACAGTCTTCTTTAGGGGTTATATAGCTATATATAGATTTCTTTGCTCAAAGCGTCCTACTTCAAGGCGGCGCTCGACACATGAATGAGGGAAACGTGAACTTAAGTTAACTAGCCTAAGAAAAAGAGGTTATTAACAGGATGGCGGACAGCAGTGTGAGTAAAATAGATGCCCCAGCCACGTTTAAGTTCAAAGTCTTGACGCACTTTTATACCATTGATGTGACAGTCGTAGACATCTTTGACGTTCTTCACCGAGCACTTAGATATACACGGGAGCATTTGAAAGCATATATTAGGGATCCTCTGATAGACGCCTGCTTTCGAACGCTCCCGTGTATTCTAAGCGCTTGAAGAACGTCAAAGGGTCTGTTTGCACCTGGTGACTTCATGCATTTTCTCTGATCGGATAGCTAGCCGATCGTGAAAAGACCAGGTCTAAATGCCTAAAAACGCATTTGAGACGGATTTAAATCCGATCGCTCAAACCACTTCAGGAGATGGTCTGGGACGCATTCCAGTCAAAACTGTCTATGCTCAGTCTAAATGCATCTGGTTGTTGAAACTACATATGTAAATTTTACTTCTCCCAAAAATACTAAAACTGAAACATGTGAGAGTCAGATATGACAACGCTACTGCATCACACATCGCCGCAGATCTCTTCAGCAAGCTGACGCGCAAACGTCCGCATATGAAAGTGAAAGTAAGTCGCAGACGCATAACACACAATTATCTTCATTAAAAGTAATGAGACCTTATACCAGTGCTGTTGCCGCTCTCTCCTATTGCAGTCTTTGATTTTGAAATTAACTGATGGTCAATAAAATGCACCTCATATTTCTTGCTTTCGGTGACGTGAACTCTATTAAATGTACATATAAGATCGGATTTATCCGTTAACCTGCACTGCTGTTTCCACGTGCATTTTGTTTTCATGATTAAGACCAATATCGCGATGTACATTATAGGATTGTCTAGCGATATATCGTGGGCTCCTCGCAGAATCGCTGATCGCGATATTATCGTTATCGTGAGCCATTTATCGTGATCGTATCGTATCGTGAGGTACCCTCCGATTCCCACCCCTAGTCTTCTTTGTACTAATAGTGAGACCAAAGTTGTTGCATGCTGTGGAGAACAGGTCCAGGCTGTCCTGCATGTCAGGGCACAGTCGTCAGCAAACAGGAAGTCACGTAGTATGACTACATGGACCTTGGTCTTGGCCTGAAGACGACGCAGGTTGAACAGCTTGCCATCTGCCCTGTACTTGATGTCGATGCCAGGGTCAGTGTCCTGGAAGGCGTCTGTCAGCATTGCAGAAAACAACATGCAAAAATACCATCATACCGTCAACTCAACCAGAGGTCCCCGGGTCAATTTTTTGATTTTGTTAAGATTTTTTCTGTAGACATTCAAACACAAATAGGGATGAAAGCCGAAATATTAAAAGTCACAGATGTATATTTACTGAGTCATCCACTGTTTTGTAGAGGCGGGTAAAAATGACAATTTAATTTTTGGAACCAAATAAGAGGGGTGTGAAATTGACTTTAGAAAGATGGCAGCATCATTATTTTATTTTTACACAGAGACTGGTAGGTCTTTTAGTAAAATCTGCTGGCTTTAGCAATCTCTGTTTCATTAAATGCCAACAGTGACAGTTCAGAAATGGCAAAAAGCACTTCTTGTTTTTTGTTTTTGCCTCAAGTTTGCATGCCTGTTACTCAAGAAGTATTAAAGATATCTTAATATCCTTTTAGATTCTGATTCTTAACAAACTTTCCTTTTGGTATCTTCATCTTAAAGGCCCTCGATGGTTCAATCCCAGAGATATGGACATGTTAATGTGGCTGTAACTCTACTTTTGGAGTTACAGGCATGCAAACTTTGAAAAAGGAATATTTATGGCGCTCAGACAGTATCAGTTTAATTTATTTATATAGCACATTTAATAACGACAGAGTCAACCAATGTTCTGCACAGAGAAACAGAATTATGCTATTAGCAATAAAACAAAACAAATCACAAGTAGTACACAACACTAAATTCACACAAAATAAACTGTATACAGCAGTTACTCCAGTCCATAAGCCTTTTTAAAAAGATATGTCTTAAGTAAAGATTTAAAAACCTGTACTGAAGTGGCTGATCTCAAGCTAAAAGGCAAGTTATTCCACAACTGGGGTGCTGCCACTGAAAATGCATGATCCCCCGTAAGCTTTAAGCATGTTTTGGTTACTGACAGCAACAGTGTGTTTGATGACCTTAAAGGCCTATTGGTCTGATGATAGGAGAGAAGATCCGATAAGTAGTTTGGAGCCAAGCCAGTCAGGGACTTTATAGACAACCAATAATACCTTGAACTGGATTCTATACTCAATGGGGAGTCAGTGCAAACTAACCAAAACAGGTGTAATATTTTCCCTCTTCCTTGTCCCTTGTCACCCAAATCTGGCTGCAGCATTTTGGACCAACTTTCAGGCGAGACAAACACGATTGAGTGATCTCCAAATATAATGAATTGCAGTAATCCAGTCTTGATGAAATTAATGCGTGGATAATGGTTTCTAAGTCCCTGAAAGAAAGAAAAAGTGTATTCTATGCAATTAGGTTTATAGAAAAACACAAGATAAATTTCTAGTTTCAACATTATTTGTTCTTCAGATATTCCTCTTTAAAAGGATTAGCTGCAAAGTGACCCACATTTGGCACAACTGACCAATTTACTCAAGAAGCCACATTCAGATCTCCATATCTCTGGGATTGAACCATCGAGGGCCTTTAAGATGAAGATACTAAAAGGAAAGTTTGGTAAGAAACAGAATCTAAAAGGATATTAAGATATCTTTAATACTTCTTGAGTTACAGGCATGCAAACTTGAGGCAAAAAACAAAAAAAGTGCTTTTTGCCATTTTTGTACTGTCACCGTTGGCATATAATGAAATAAAGATTGCTAAAGTCAACAGATTTTAATAATAAACCTACCAATCTCTGTGTAAAAATGAAATAATAATGCTGCCATCTTTCTAAAGTCATTTTTACACCCCTCTAATTTGGCTCCAAATCTCAGGTGAAAATTTTCATTTTGATCCTCCTCTACAAAACAGTGAATTACTCAGTAAATATGCATCTGTGACATTTAATATTTTGACTTTCATATTTGTCTTTGTACAGAAAAAAATATTTAAAAATATGACTTATTTGACACGGAATGACCCATCTCTCTTTAAAAAGAAAGCCGTGTTGCCAAGTGTTTTCAATGGAAAGCAGCTAAAGTTTGCTTGAAAAGTCTCTAAATGTTGCTAGATCAAGTCATGCACCAATTAGCATATTCGTGACATCATTGCATTGTATTCTGCCAAATGTTGGCACTTTACATCTTTTTTCTCTCCTAAGCCGTGTTCACATACTGTATTTTATTATAATATATATTTGAATGTCCAATGAAGCTATTTTCATTTACATATTTTCTGACATATAATGCAACGAGTATGATATATAGTGACTGACTACTTGTTAACCTGTGGCCAGTTGCATAAACTACTTAGACTAGTCTTAAAAGTTAAGACACTAATGTTTTTCTTGAAGAGTGGTCCTAATTTTTTAAAGTCCATTACATAAAAAAGGTAGATTGGTGTGCATTTCCTGTAGCTCAGTGGTTAGAGCGTGGCACTAGCAATGCCAAGGTCATGGGTTCGATCCCAGGGATTGCACATACTCAGATACAAATGTATAGTATAATGCAATGTAAGTCGCTTTGGATAAAAGCGTCTGCCAAGTGCATAAATGTAAATGTAATTTGAATTGGAAAAATAACATTGATTACCCCTTGGTTAACTGCAAGTTGGTCAAACTAGTCCGTAAGACACAGTCTTAATGTAATGACTAAGTTTATGCAACTGGCCCCAGCAGTCCAAAAAGTTGCTAGATTTGTTGTTAGGAGCTTTTAAAAATAAAAAAGGGGTCTGAAAAGTTAATAATCTAGTGACAAAGTCGCCAAGTTGGCAACACTGCCAGAAAGGGCTTATAAAAGTTCTCAGTAACCTGCATTAGCTGTCTTTACTAATTTTTTGCATTTCTCAGCTAAACTCTTGCGTTTACCTTTATGTCCTTGAAATGCAACGTTTCCATTTAAATCAGTGGATTCCCAGTGTACACTTTATTATGTAGATGCTCTATGAATGATCAAAGCTGTGTGGGATCGCTGCCCTGTCACTCCCCGTGACGTGAACCGCGGCCTGTCAGCGCAGCCCTTCAGTGACCGTGATGAATTGCGGCCACCCTTGATCATGCGTTTTGAGTGTGTGAACACACACACAGGCCTCGAGTTCTGTGAATCCTTTAGGAGAAGACCTTTCTGTTAAATTACTATGAAATTAAATCATAATTAAAACGAATAGGCTCCCCAAGCGTAGGAACATTGCAGAGATGAAACAGATAGTTTAGATAGAGGAGAAAAGGGCAAAACACATATAATCACACTTGAATTAGATTAAATTATTAAAGGCATCTATTATTTATGAATGAATATAAGGTATATAAGCATGTTTCTTCAACAATGGGCACATTTGGCCATTAGAAAATAAAAACTTTTAATGTGAAAATGGAAATCTATTATTGTTAATAAAAATCAACCCCGGCAAAATACAAGTGCCTGTAGTTAAAGAAACCCCAATGAGCTCAACTTCTCCGTCAAACTGGCAGATCTAGAGGAAATCCCAAGGTCAGAATGAGAGCACAGATGACTATAAATCACCCAAATTTACATTAATTCAATTACCTGACCCGAAGCGGGAAACGTCTTTATCCATCACGACAACACAAAACAATCTCAAATTCCCTTCTCGCTCCGATTCCATTTTCAATGGATAAATGTCACCTTGAAGATGAATAACCAACCTGCGCCATGGGTGTGTAGGACACAAAACAAAGATCACTGCGTTTTAATAATTTAGCACAGTGTTGAGAAAATGCAGAGAATATTTACTAGAGAATTATGACGTCTTGTTGCACGGATCCACAGAGCGCTGTAACGTTTTTAAAATCAGGTGAGCTTTTCAACTCAAAGAACAAACCGAAGCAGCCGCTCCCTCTTGAGTACGCTTGACAGCAGATGAGAAAAATACAAACAGCCCTCTTTTTTTAAACCTGCTTTGACTCTATAGATGGCTCTGCCCGATATGCAAATTGCGGCCATGTCTGAGGAATCACTTTGAAAGATAATTGAAATGCTCCTCTGGGTCGACACAGTTCACCGATCACATAAGCAGCCAGAAACAAAACTATATTTTCCGTGGTTCCCGCAGCACTCAAGGGCGGATGATTGTTTGATATCTCTTGATAGAGCGCACGGCTGTCAAAGTCCCCCAGTTCATGTTCACCAAAGTGAAAAACTGGGTTTCTTTCCCATGTTAAAGTATTTCCTGTTGAAACAGGAAGCATATAAAGCCAACAGCCTTTAGCTGACGTCAGAGCCCAACCAAACCACACTTGTCAACTTATTCTATTGACGAATTTACAAAATGATTAAATTCTAGCAACTTCTTTCAAAACCAATAAAATTATGCATAGTGCAAACACACACTGATTAAACCAAGATTTGCTATTCGCCATTGCTAATCAGTGAAAACATTCTCGTTCTACACTAAAAGAAAAAAGAATAGAAAATGTAGAAAAATGGGGGGAAAATGGGTCTTTTTGCAGGACATTCTCAGTTGAGTTTACAGACATTTCCGTTAACCCTAAAATACAATGCAATGCGTAATTCAAAATACAGGCAAACCCTGTCAAAAATCAATATGGAAAATTCCATTATATTAACATGGTATTTGTGCCCTATTTTATGGACTTTGCTTAGAGTGCAGAGTGCATTTTATTGGATAAAACCATGTACAAGAAGTGTCATTAATGTTTTAAAGGTGCCATTGAATGTTTTTTTTACAAGATGTAATATAAGTCTAAGGTGTCCCTTGAATGTGTCTGTGAAGTTTCAGCTCAAAATAACCCATAGATTTTTTTTTTTATTAATTTTTTTAACTGCCTATTTTGGGGCATAATTAGAAATGCGCCGATTCAGGTTGTGGTCCCTTTAAATCGTGCGCTCTCCACCCCCGGAGCTCGCGCTTGCCTTAAACAGTGCATAAACAAAGTTTACACTGCTAATATAACCCTCAAAATGGATCTTTACAAAGTGTTTGTCATGCATACTGCATGCATGCATCAGATTATGTGAGTATTGTATACTGTTATATTGTTTACATTTGATTCTGAATTAATTTGAGGCTGTGATCCGTGGCTAACGGCTAATGCTATACTGTTGGAGAGATTTATAAAGAATGAAGTTGTGTTTATGAATTATACAAACTGCAAGTGTTTAATAATGAAAATAACGACGGCTCTTGTCTCCGTGAATACAGTAAGAAACGATTTTACATTTAACAGTACATTAGCAAACATGCTAACAAAACATTTAGAAAGACAATTTACAAATATCACTAAAAATATCATGTTATCATGGATCATGTCAGTTATTATTGCTCCATCTGCCATTTTTCACTATTGTTCTTGCTTGCTTACCTAGTCTGATGATTCAGCTGTGCACAGATCCAGATGTTAATACTGGCTGCCCTTGTCTAATGCCTTGATCATGGGCTGGCATATGCAAATATTGGGGGCGTATATATTAATGATCCCAACTGTTATGTAACAGTCAGTGTTATGTTGAGATTTGCCTGTTCTTCGGAGGTCTTTTAAACAAATGAGATTTATATAAGAAGGAGGAAACAATGGAGTTTGAGACTCACTGTATGTCATTTCCATGTACTGAACTCTTGTTATTTGACTATGCCAAGATAAATTCAATTTTTAATTCTAGGGCACCTTTAATTTCCTAGAAGAGAAAGAATAACATTTTAAATATGTAATTTAGGGAGTACACATTGTTTAAAACAAATCTGTAAAACTATAGGGTTGATTTTCGAATTCAGATCATCCAGAATTTTAAAATGATGCCAAAAGGTTTTAAATTGAATTTTAAGGTTAATATATTCTTCTGTGAATTCAAAATATAGTCTCTATGTTGATCAGATGGTCTCTACTTGTCTAATTCTAAGTTTCTTGGCCACAATAATCTGCAAAGTGCACAAGACTTTTTGCTGACAGCCTGGTAATGCTGTCTAACATGACCCTAGACTTACAATGACGATGTTTGCACCTTTTTCAGTGTAATACAATTCATACAGGAATTCAGAGCAGCATTAGTATGCATAATCATTTATTAAAAGTGCCATAATGCATTATTCACAACGTGCAAAACATTACAAATGTTTACCTCGTCACAAAACAAAAAGTGTCCCACAATAACAAACAACCCTGAGTTCAGAGACACACAACTTCCCCAAAATAGCTTCCTCTTAAGTGTGGCCTACTCTTTTGGTATCTAGTTTCTCTCTCTGTGGCGACTGAAGACTTTTGGTAGCGGTAAGGGTGCATACGGACACATGCTTAGCTATACACAACTACTGGGTGCCCTGCTGAACCCCGGCCTGCCGGATAAGTGGTCTCAAAGGGACCAGGTTCAGCTCGTTCCCGTTCTCTCTGATGAGTCCTCAGGTTGTACGGTAGACCCTGGACGTGAGCGCCTGGGGGATTCTTCGCTTTCCCTGATGGATGATCCGTAATCCTCTGCGATGCTGCGAATGTGTATTTGAACGTTCGTGTTCCTCAAATGCACGGACGTGGAGGTTTGTTTGGGGAAAGTGTAGCTTCCTAGATTAGATCGCTCAAGGGTTTGTTGTAGTGCAAATGGTTCTAAATGAGGCGGGAACATGTCTTGGCTACTATCTTCGAGACCTCTGAGATTCGGGCCTTAAATAAATGCTGCAATTTCCTCTGTTGTCACAGGCCTGCATGCTGAGCTAAAGTAAGACTTCCAGCAGTTGTATGTTTGCTGTGTCTATGTCAATCCTCAGCTGTTTGCCATGCACTACTGTAGCTCGAAAGACCAGGGAACCATTAGTTACTCACAAAAACAAAGCAATGCATTAGGTGTGTGTTAAATTACTCAGTTAAATACTATTAGTTGGTGTGCAACTATGAAATCACAACTGTCCTCTATAGGGATGTGTTTGGAAAGGAAATGTTTGGAAAGGAAATGACGCATTCTACACTCTAAAAAAAAAAAAAAAAAGAAAATGCTGGGTTAAAACCAACCCAAGTTGGGTTGAAAATGAACAAATCCAGTGAATAGGTTGTTTTAACCCAGCGGTTGGGTTAAATGTTTGTCCAACCTACTGGGTAGTTTTATTTCACTCAACTATTGTTTAAAAATGACTGTATTGCTTGCTTAAATTAACCCAAAATAGGTTGGAAATGAACATTTATTAATAAGTTTAATGAAAAATAATTAAACATTTATTAAATTGCTTATTAATAAATGTGCACCTTTTGATTGTTACTGTTGCCTCTAGTAATTATGTGTCTAACTTTTAATTTTCAACCTATTGTGGATTCATTTTAAGTCAGCTATATTGTCATTTTTAAAAAATAGTTGAGTTAAATAAAATTGTTCATCACGTTGGCCAAACATTTAACCCAATTGCTGGGTTTGTCCATTTTCAATCCAACTTGGGTTGTTTTTAACCCAACATTTTTTAGAGTGTATAGTTGAGTATTTGTATTTGTTTGCAGGCATGAGGGAGCCGCTATCAATATTTGGGGTAATGAAAGTGCTTAATGCACGCTCACTTTTCACTTTAGAATTTGTGATCACAGATACTCTGTGTATAGCAGGGATGGACAACTTCAGTCCTGGAGGGCCACTGCCCAGCAGAGTTTAGCTCCAACCCTAATCAAACACACCTGAACCAGCTAATTAAGGTCTTTAGGATTAGTAGAAAGTTATAGGCAATTGAGTTTTTATCAGGGATGGAGATAAACTCTGCAGGACACTGGCCCTCCAGGACCGGAGTTGCCCATCCCTGGTGTATAGGGAGCAGCGGTACTGACCACACACACCAAAGATTGGTGAGCAAGGACACCTGCATTCTAATCCATCCTTTTTTTTTTCTTCTTTTTTTTTTTAATAAATAATCCAAAATTGCATTTTTGTAACATGCAAAAGATCAGCTTTGACAGCTGTTGACAAAGGGTGTTAAATTTAAAGGTACAATATGTAATAATTTTGTCCGCTAGAGGTCACTAGAAGCCTATTTGAAACAAATGGGTAGCTTGATGATGCCAAGTTTTAGACTGGAATCTTGGGACATGTGGTCTCCACCTCAACGGACAGTGCAAAAGAATAGGGATTGGAGTCGGGAAGAAATCATGTTCATGGATGCGATTATTAACGTTACTGTAGTATGAAGCAGAGCAGGAGCGAGTGTTGTGGAGCTGAACGAGGAGCTGGAGCGATTGATCAACACACGCCTGGCGAGCAGCGGGACTTTTATTATGACACAGTCGCCGGCGCCACTTCCGCTTTTCCAGTCATGAGTATGAGGTAATGCAGCTCTGTTTATCATATTAGATACATTTGAGAGTGTTGAAAATGATGTTATAACGTTAATCTGAGCGTTCGCTCGGCGGCTGCTGTGAGACACTGTTACACACTGCAGTAAGATAGATCGATTATCATATTAAATGCTGGATGGCTTGTGTTGATAAATGGCATGCAATTAATTTTAAAATGTATTGTATGATGAAGAAAATGCTGTTACTAAAAATAAAGCTGCATCTGATTATGCTATGTTAGCTACTTCACAAAATAGTGTTTTGCTCTGAGGCATGGTAAAGCATGGTACTCGCAAAAAATCAAGAAAATTGGATTAAACAATAAGACTAAATGTGTTGAGCTATATAACAACAATTCATTTTCTGTCTAGAAATATATCCAAACAGATGTTCCCTTGTCTATTAAAACATGTAAATAGTTAGCCATCTTTGTTTCCATGGTTTCTACAAAAGAAAACCGGAAACCGAGGGTAACACGGGTATGACGCAATTGACAGGCGATTCCTCAAACGTCCCGGAGCCTTGGTTAAAATTGCAATTTTCTTACGATTTACAAATAGTTGGAAACATTTGGGATATTGTAAGTACTCATGTGAACAAAATATACAACACTGGCCTAGTGGTTTTTGGATATTTTACTGCAAAAATATTACATATTGCACCTTTAACCAGCAAGACTTATTTGGTAAACCAGCTTGGTAAAAAGGGCAGGTTCAGAATTGAGAATTTAGATCATTCTACATCATGTATCAAGAAATGCATTTCAAATAGAAGATGCAAAAACTATTTATGTGGCAGTATGCATGCAGGAACTTTGATGTACATCAGTTTAATTGTATACATCAAAAACAATCAACACCAATTATTAATTGGAGACAAAAAACAAAGGAATCTAAATTTAAAGGATTAGTCCACTTTTAAATACACTTTTCCTGATAAATTTACTCACCCCCATGTCATCCAAGATGTTCATGTCTTTCTTTCGTCAGTCGAAAAGAAATGAAGGTTTTTGAGGAAAACATTCCAGGATTTTTCTCCTCAATGGCTACCAACAGATTGAAGGTCAAAATTACAGTTTCAGTGCAGCTTCAAGGGCTTTAAACGATACCAGATGAGTAATAAGGGTCTTATCTAGCGAATCGATCGGTCATTTTCGAAAAAAAATACAACCGTTTATGCTTTATAAACAAAATATTGCCTTGAACGTACTTTCCGCTTCCGCATTCTTCATAACGTTTACGCTGAATGTCCTACGCCTTCCCTATTCAAGTTACGGAAAAAAACAAAACTGGCGCCGCGTTCATTCCGTAAGTAGAATAGGGAAGGCGTAGAACATTCAGCGTAAGCGTTATGAAGAATGAAGCCCTTGAAGCTGCACTGAAACTGTTTTGACCTTCAATCTGTTGGTAGCCATTGAAATCCACTGAAAGGAGAATAATCCTGGAATGTTTTCCTCAAAAACCTTCATTTCTTTTCAACTGATAAAAGAAAGACATGAACATCTTGGATGACATGGGGGTGAGTAAATTTATCAGGAAAAGTGTATTTAAAAGTGGACTAATCCTTTAAGAGTGTCATACGTTGTGCATTAATAGATGTCGAAGTGCCTCTTTGTCTCAAAAATAACCACATTTTTTTTATTGACCTACTATGGGTCTTAATCATAGTGGCAGATCTGGGATATTTTTAGTTAATTTGACCTGAAAATACAAAAACCTATCATTATTTAAAGCAGAGTGTTCTCCTCAGTCAAACTATGCTAATTAACTCGCTCTTAACCATAACAATTCCATTTTGAACCGGAGACAGAGAACGAGCCTTTTAAAGTCCCACAAAAACTCTCACTCACCAGTTCCTTTGAAAACCATCTATGTGCTGGAGCTTTAAAGAAATCTCAAACCAATACATCAAACCAGTACTCAAAGTCAAGCCCGTGGGCCAAATCCGGTCCCCCACGAGCTTATCAGTGGCCCCCTACCACAATCCAGGCTTGTTCTGAGGAGGCCTCTTCCCTGCTTGCACTGAAAGCGAGAGAATTGAGACAAGGAAGCAAACTAAAGCTCCAGTTCTGATTGAAACTGTCGACTTTGCGCACAAGAGCATTTTGAAATTTGCTAAAACATATTTCTACCAGAAAGACTCGGGAGGCAAGATAGCGTAACAATGTTATTTATTAACAATCAGTAAGCTAAATATATGAGATTAAGTTCTTTGGCGTAGGCCCCGTCCGTAGCACACATCCTGAGGGTTGTAGGCTCTGCATTTCCTGCCTGGAGATGAGGGCAGGGGTGTAGCCGACCACCTGGGAGGTATGGACAGGGACCATCCTGGTGGTGGTGGGGAGGATGGAGGTGGAGGTTGACGTCAGACATGTGTAAGTACCGATCTTTTATACTCCAGGTGTAAGATAATGATTGATTAGATCTAAACTAATAAGTGACATAACATTAGAGTCTTCCCGGCAGAACTTATGCTAGAGCTTTCATTTCTTTCTAAATGATGGTGAATTTGCTTACCTTCTTAAAATAGCAAAAGAAAACTTTCTATTCCACCAAAAGCTAAGGGTGAGCATGAAACGCTTTGGGAAAATTGCTCTCCAGGTTCAATAGCAGCTCACCATGCAGAAACTGATTTAATAAAGTCACTGAAGTGGGAAATTTAACTACCTTTGGAGTGCAGTGCTGTTTACTTGAGTTCATACATTCCCAGATCATAAGCAAGGCCCTCGGGACGAGATCACGCAGGAAGTTTCATTAGAATTCTATTAATTCTATTAAAATGCAGCCGTATGGTCAATATTTAGTCCACTCAAATTAAATGCTGAGTTTTTGTGCACAATGCAAAAAAGGTTCTTTTTTTCAGTACAAATATCTAAACATTCTTAAATCAAAATACATTTACTTGAGAAGCAATGTGACTTAAGATATGAAGTCTTGTTTTCTGAAAAATAATGTTTGTTTATACATAAAATAAGAACAAAATATCTGCCAACGGGGTCAGAAAAATAAACTTATTTCAAAGAGAAATCAAGATGATTTTTCTGACCCCACTGGCAGATGTTTTATTCTTTTTTTTAATTTAATTTTGATACATTTTTCCAGTCAATTGCATCTAAAGTAAACTTATCTTGATTTAAGAATGATTAGATATTGTACAGAAAAACATAGACACAAATACTGAGTAAGAAAATCAGTTTTACAGTGCATTTAGTCTGTTCTGAATGACTTGATATCCAAGATAGAAATAAACTTCACTGTAAACTTCTGGTTATCCTAAAATGTGCCGCTTTCAGTGTTTCACAGCATCATCTCATGATTATTTTTGTTCATATTGAGTTGCACGTACACTAAGATAATTGAGGCAGGTGATTTCACCCATTGGCTAAATAACTGCAAGAACATTAATTGATTTGCCTAATTCATAACCTACGATGGTCTTCTCAGTCAGTGGCTGATTTTGTGTCTGGCAGTTCATTATAAAGATCATTGGCTCCTTGCTTTCTGTAACTCTGCAATTAATCACATCAGTGCCTAATTACAATGCTAATTGATGTGTAAAATCACGACTCATTTCACTTATAGGCAGCTTTGGATTGCCCATAATTTAAATTAATCATATTATATTCATATTTCTAGACTTTAAAAGACCAATGAGAGAGAAATGCACCTTGTTCATTTGCATAATATTAATAAATTTGGTGCAAATATGAACAGTTCAAAACAGTAGCAACATTTCCAATATTTTAAATAAAATAACACTTGAATGAAACAATCAATTGCTGAAACATTAAAAAAAAATATATATATAATATACTTCTCATTAACACTGATTCCACAAGAATGAATAATAAAAAGTATAATCAACAATAATACAATTTACAAACCCGATTCCAAAAAAGTTGGGACACTGTACAAATTGTGAATAAAAAAAGGAATGCAATAATTTACAAATCTCATAAACTTATATTTTATTCACAATAGAATATAGATAACATATCAAATGTTGAAAGTGAGACATTTTGAAATGTCATGCCAAATATTGGCTCATTTTGGATTTCATGAGAGCTACACATTCCAAAAAGGTTGGGACAGGTAGCAATAAGAGGCCGGAAAAGTTAAATGTACATAAAATGGAGGACCAATTTGCAACATATTAGGTCAATTGGCAACATGATTGGGTATAAAAAGAGCCTCTCAGAGTGGCAGTGTCTCTCAGAAGTCAAGATGGGCAGAGGATCACCAATTCCCCCAATGCTGCGGCCAAAAATAGTGGAGCAATATCAGAAAGGAGTTTCTCAGAGAAAAATTGCAAAGAGTTTGAAGTTATCATCATTTACAGTGCATAATATCATCCAAAGATTCAGAGAATCTGGAACAATCTCTGTGCGTAAGGGTCAAGGCCGGAAAACCATACTGGATGCCCGTGATCTTCGGGAACCTTAGATGGCACTACATCACATACAGGAATGCTACTGTAATGGAAATCACAACATCTGTGGTCAGACGAATCAAAATTTGAAGTTCTTTTTGGAAAACTGGGACGCCATGTCATCCGGACTAAAGAGGACAAGGACAACCCAAGTTGTTATCAGCGCTCAGTTCAGAAGCCTGCATCTCTGATGGTATGAGGTTGCATGAGTGCGTGTGGCATGGGCAGCTTACACATCTGGAAAGGCACCATCAATGCTGAAAGGTATATCCAAGTTCTAGAACAGCATATGCTCCCATCCAGATGTTGTCTCTTTCAGGGAAGAGCTTGCATTTTCCAACATGACAATGCCAGACCACATACTGCATCAATTACAACATCACGGCTGTGTAGAAGAAGGATCCGGGTACTGAAATGGCCAGCCTGCAGTCCAGATCTTTCACCCATAGAAAACATTTGGCGCATCATAAAGAGGAAGATGTGACAAAGAAGACCTAAGACAGTTGAGCAACTAGAAGCCTGTATTAGACAAGAATGGGACAACATTCCTATTCCTAAACTTGAGCAACTTGTCTCCTCAGTCCCCAGACGTTTGCAGACTGTTATAAAAAGAAGAGGGGATGCCACACAGTGGTAAACATGGCCTTGTCCCAACTTTTTTGAGATGTGTTGATGCCATGAAATTTAAAATCAACTTATTTTTCTCTTAAAATGATACATTTTCTCAGTTTAAACATTTGATATGTCATCTATGTTGTATTCTGAATAAAGTATTGAAATTTGAAACTTCCACATCATTGCATTCTGTTTTTATTCACAATTTGTACAGTGTCCCAACTTTTTTGGAATCGGGTTTGTATTATTTTAGTATCATTTCAAATTTCAATATTTTATTCAGAATACAACATAGATGACATATCAAATGTTATTGATATGTCATCTATGTTGTATTCTGAATAAAATATTGAAATTTGAAACTTCCACATCATTGCATTCTGTTTTTATTCACAATTTGTACAGTGTCCTAATCGCTAATCTAAAAAATTACATGATATGCTGACATGATAAACATTCAATACACAATTTTTTTTTTCTAAATCACTATACTATAAATACACTTGAAGTGAAATATTTGCTCTTTTAGCAATTACTGTTACCAGATCTTTTATCTATTGTAAAACTTTTGTCCTTCATCAAGAGAGGAGAAGTGCGACAGAAGTGTCCAGGTTACCCAGTAATGTATGCGGCTCGCCTCCTTTCAGACCGGAATGATTAAAAGTTTACGAATCAGGCGAAGCAAATGAAAACCCAATGGAGCCTGTGATCTCATGGAAGATTGAATTCCATATCAATCTGCACCAGGGTTCACAGACATGTAAGTAGGAGACCATTTTTGGTCCTACTACAGAACTGTATTTGTGGTCCTTATTCTACAGCAAAAAAAAAGCAGAGTATAAAAATGATCACAAAATCATTGACGGATAAGGTTTTTAAAAGTGTAAAAAAATCATAATGGAGATATAAATAATTAATTTTGAAGTTTTATTAAGTGTTAACAATGTGATTATGTGTTCCCTTTCAGTCGGTCACGTTCGACGTACGTCAGTAGTGACCGATGAATTGGGATATCGCTTAGAGAGCCCTATCATCTTCGTGTAAACTAAAACAAGCCAATGGAATTGGCGTGCGATATTTGCATAATGCGCACCGCCCCCGACAGGTGTATATAAATAGGAAGCGGATGCAATCGCACTCTGTCTTTCGCTTCGGAGCCATTCACTGGTGTCCTGTTTAGAAGACTCCTTTCTTCGTTTGTTTTCATTCTAAAACATTGCCTCAGAAGAGGATTACAGCGAGCTTTCAGTGCTGGTGAGAGGGCACGTTCAGCGAGGTCGCGAGTGTCCGAGGAGCTGAGCTATAAGCTCTAAAACTGCTGTTTTCACAGCAACACAAAGAGTGTGTGCGTAGCGATTTGGGCCGGTTCCTCGGTGTGTCAGGGAGTGGTGTACCTGACACATCGCGTCGCTCCCTGGGTGCTTCAGCACGAGTGAGTTGACTTCCCCTTCTAAAAGAGCTTTACAGACGAACCCTGACAGTATGTCATTTCGTCTGTGCGTTACTGGGTGCGGTCGTTCCCTGGTCCCTGCTGATGGGCACAATCGCTGCATCTCGTGTTTGGGCGTTCAGCACGCTGAAGCAGCTTTTGTGGATGGTTCATGTTCCCATTACGGGAACATGACCATCGCGGTGCTGAGGTCGAGGCTCTCCTTCCTGAAGTCTCAGGAAGCGGGGGTCCCCTCTCCTATGCCGCGTACGTCCGTTTTTTCCGGCCCCGGGAACCGGAATGACGGTACGGCGCTGTATAGGGAGGGCGACCTGAGGATAACGGTCAGGGCTCCCCCGCCGAGCGGTAACGCTCCTCGGGCCCCTGCCCCTCGTCAGCACTGCAACCCATCTTGCCGCCGTTGGTTTCCGCTGGGCCCTCTTCGGACTGTCCAGCCGTTACCTTTGGTGCGCCGGCGGAGGATCAGATGTCGATTGCTGCGTCGGAAGGCGAGTTTGAGAATTCGGGGGAGGAAGATCCGGACGCGCTGCCGCCCTCCGGGACGGTAGCGTTGGCCGAGTCGGATCCCGAACTCTCGGCTGTGCTCTCCCGGGCCGCCTTGTGCGTCGGGCTGGAGTGGAACCCTCCACCCTGTCCCGGCCCATCTCGGCTGGATGATTGGTACTTGGGGGGGGGTCGCGCTGGTCAGCCCCAGCGTCCCGCCCCAATGCCTTTCTTCCCGGAGGTACATGACGAGGTGACCAGGTCTTGGCAGACACCGTATAGTGCCCGTACCAGGCCTGGCCCCGCGTCCGCCTTCACCTCCCTGGACGGCGGGGTAGCCAGGGGGTACGCGAGGATCCCGGCAGTCGAGCGGTCCGTTGCGATGCAGTTGTGTCCAACGGCCACTGGCTGGCGTGGTGAGCCGCGTCTCCCATCCCGGGCCTGTAAGTTCTCAGCCGGTCTGACTGAGAAAGCTTACAGTTCCTGTGGGCAGGCTGCCTCCGCCCTGCACGCGATGGCCCTCTTGCAGGTTTACCAAGCAAAGGCGCTGTCGGAGATGCCCCAGGAAGGTCCTGACCAACAGCTACTGGGGGAGCTGCGCGCTGCCACTGACCTTGCCCTCCGGGCAACGAAGGTGACAGCACGCGCTGTTGGTCATGCGATGTCTACCTTGGTAGTCCAGCAATGCCACCTCTGGCTGACCTTGGCGGACATGCGGGATACCGACAAGCAGCGGTTCCTAAATTCCCCCGTGTCCCCGGTCGGCCTATTCGGCGACGCGGTGGAGAGCTTCGCCCAACAGTTCTCCGCTGCACAGAAGCAGGCTGAGGCTATCAGTCACGTCATGCCACGGCGGTCCGCTGCTGCCTCCACCCAGCCGCCCGTGGCTCAGCCTCAGCCCGCTCGTCGCCGAGGGCGCCCGCCTGCATCGTCCTCCGCCCCTGCTAAAACGGCAAAGCAGCAGCCTACACCAGCCAGGCAGCAGGGTGCCGGTCGCGGGCGTGGTGCCCAGCCCGTCTCAGCTAAGCCAGGTGGCAAGCGGAAAAAGAAGTCACGGCCCTGAGACGGGCAACCTGGAGGGGAAGGATCTTGCTCTTCGGGAGAGTTTTCCACCATCTCTCCCACCCCCGGAGGAGGGCCGGGGGGAATTTGTGTTTGTCTGTCCACCGCCGCTGGCTCTCCGGAGTCCAGCGGTACCCACTTTTTCACAAAAAGAGCAGTTTCCTCAAACTCCAGGTCACAACAAGGTGTGTCTGCCAGTGTGCCAGGCCCCGCCTCGCCGCTGGCAGCACCCTCCCCATTCACCAGCAGGCGGCAGTGTGATGGCGCAGACCGCGTCCCGTGCGCGGTCTCCCATGCACACCGCTGCCTCGCAGAGTCCGACCCCACTCTGGGCCGCTTACAAGCCGTCCGAGTCGGGTCCTTCTCTGCCTTGCTGCCCCACCCCCGGTGCGTCTGTGGTGCCTTTGGTCCCGCTGGTTCGGAGTCTGGAGGCGTGGAGCACGCTTCCCAGCCTGTCCCGCTGGCTCATTCGCACTATCAGACTCGGCTATGCGATTCAGTTCGCCCGGCGTCCCCCGGTTTTCAGGGGTGTCCACTTCACTCAGGTGTCGTTGGACAGTGCACCTGTCCTCCGGGCGGAGATTGCTGTCCTCCTGGCGAAGGATGCGATCGAGCCGGTCCCTCCAGCCGATATGAAGTCGGGGTTCTACAGCCCCTACTTCATTGTACCAAAAAAGGGCGGTGGGCTACGGCCAATCCTGGATCTGCGCGTCCTGAACCGGTATCTTCACAAGATGCCGTTCAAGATGCTCACGCAGAAGCGCATTTTCGAATGCGTCCGTCCCTGGGATTGGTTTGCAGCAATAGACCTGAAGGACGCGTACTTTCATGTCTCGATTCTGCCTCGACACAGACCCTTCCTCCGGTTTGCGTTCGAGGGTCGGGCATATCAGTACAAAGTCCTACCCTTCGGGCTGGCCCTGTCACCCCGCGTCTTTACGAAGGTTGCGGAGGCGGCCATTGTTCCCCTCAAGGAACAGGGCGTTCGTATTCTCAACTATCTCGACGACTGGCTGATCCTGGCCAGCTCGCGAGAGCAGTTGTGCGAACACAGGGACATGGTTTTAGCTCACCTCAGCCGGTTGGGTCTTCGGGTCAACTGGGACAAGAGCAAACTCGCCCCCGGGCAGAGGATCTCTTATCTCGGTCTCGAGCTAGACTCGGTTGCACGGACGGCGCGTCTCACCGAGGCGCGCGTCCAGTCGGTGTTGAACTGCCTGAGTTCGCTCAAGCGCAGGACAGCGGTTCCACTGAAAGATTTTCAGAGGCTCCTGGGGCATATGGCATCTGCAGCCGCGGTCACGCCGCTCGGATTGCTTCATATGAGACCGCTTCAACACTGGCTCCGCGGCCGGGTCCCGAGATGGGCGTGGCAGTGCGGCACGCTCCATGTCCCCGTGACACCGAGCTGCCGTCGCACCCTTGTCCGGTGGTCGGACCCTTCGTTCCTGCGGGCCGGAGTACCCCTCGAACAAGTGTCCAGGCACGCTGTGGTCTCCACAGATGCCTCTGCCATGGGATGGGGGGCCACGTACAACGGGCATGCAGTGGCAGGTCTTTGGACGGGGCCTCAGCTGCATTGGCATATCAATTGCCTCGAGTTGCTAGCGGTACGTCTTGCGCTGGCCCGCTTCAAGAAGCTGTTGTCAGGCAAGCACGTTCTAGTCCGCTCAGACAGCACTGCGGCCGTTGCGTACATCAACCGTCAAGGTGGTCTACGCTCCCGTCGCATGTCGCAACTCGCCCGCCATCTCTTGTTGTGGAGTCAGAAGTATCTGAGGTCCCTTCGGGCCACTCATGTCCCAGGTGTGCTCAACCGTGCAGCCGACGAGCTGTCACGGCAGCCTCCACTTGTGGGCGAGTGGCGGCTCCACCCCCAGGCGGTCCAGCTGATTTGGCAGCATTTTGGCGAGGCCCAGGTAGACCTGTTTGCCTCCCCGGAAACTGCCCACTGCCAGTGGTTTTATTCCCTGACCGGCGGCACGCTCGGCACGGATGCCCTGGCACACAGCTGGCCCCCGGGTCTGCGCAAATATGCGTTTCCCCAGTGAGCCTTCTCGCACAACTCCTGTGCAAGGTCAGGGAGGACGGGGAGCAGGTTCTGTTAGTGGCTCCGTATTGGCCCACTCGGACCTGGTTCTCAGACCTCATTCTCCTCGCGACAGCCCCTCCCTGGCCGATTCCTCTGAGGAAGGACCTCCTGACTCAGAGACGGGGCACCCTGTGGCACCCGCGTCCCGATCTATGGAACCTCCACGTGTGGTCCCTGGACGGGATGCGGAGGTTCTGAGTGATCTCCCCCAAGCGGTCGTAGACACCATCACTTCCGCTAGAGCTCCTTCCACTAGGAGTCTCTATGCGTTGAAGTGGAACCTGTTCGTCGAATGGTGCGCCTCTCGCCGAGAGGACCCCCGATCATGTTCGGTCGGATCCGTGCTTTCCTTCCTGCAAGAAGGGTTGGAGCGAAGGCTGTCTCCCTCCACCCTGAAGGTGTATGTTGCCGCTATCGCCGCACATCACCACGCACTTGAGGGTAAGTCCCTGGGGAAACACGATCTGATCGTCAGATTCCTGAGGGGAGCGAGGAGATTAAATCCTCCTCGCCCTTCCTCCGTACCCTCTTGGGATTTGACCCTGGTTCTCACAGCTCTCCGGGGTCATCCCTTTGAGCCTTTGCAATCAGTCGATCTGAAACTAATGTCTCTTAAGACGGTTCTTCTGGTTGCATTGGCTTCCCTGAAGAGGGTAGGGGATCTGCATGCATTTTCGGTCGACGAAACGTGCCTAGAATTCGGGCCCGGTGATTCTCACGTCATCCTGAGACCCCGGCCTGGATACGTGCCCAAGGTTCCTACCACTCCCTTCAGAGATCAGGTAGTGAACCTGCAAGCGCTGCCCTCGGAGGAGGCAGACCCAGCCCTAGCTTTGCTCTGTCCCGTCCGCGCTCTGCGCGTTTACGTGGATAGAACGCGAAGCTTCAGGACCTCAGATCAGCTCTTCATCTGTTACGGAGGCCAGCAGAAGGGAAAGGCTGTCTCCAAGCAGAGGATGGCCCACTGGATAGTGGATGCCATCGCCTTGGCGTATGAATCCCAGGGCGTGCCTTGCCCGCTCGGGTTGAGAGCCCACTCCACCAGAGGGGTGGCCTCTTCCTGGGCGCTGGCTCGTGGCGCCTCGCTGACAGATATCTGTAGAGCTGCGGGCTGGGCGACACCAAACACGTTCGCTAGGTTTTATAGCCTACGTGTAGAGCCGGTATCTTCACGTGTACTCGCATCCACTAGTCGGTAGACGTGTTGTACCCACTCTAAGTGTCGGCTTGCAATGCCATTCCCGCCACTGGCCGGATACGTGCATACTTCACTCCAGTCGTGTTCCCCGCTTGGCGAACCCTGTCGAGCTCCTCCGCCTCCCCCTTCGGCTCGGACATTGCGGAGTGTCTGATGCCAGGCCTACATCCGTCGCTGACGCTGTCTGTTGGCTGGGGCCCATATGTCGTGACCCCTCTACGTGAGCGGTCACATATGTGTAATTTTCCACGGTTTAAAACTCCCTACGGCGAGTCCGTGTCTTTCCCTTAGCAGAGCCAGCTCTGCTGTCACCTGTCAGATGAGTCTCCCCCTAACCAGGTGGAGCCATCCCAGGGACTCCATATGCGTACTGCCCCCTGGGCCAGTCCATATGTGTTTTCCCACGTAAACTCCTCCCCCATTGGGTAAGTAGTGGTCTCCGCAGCGTCCCTTACGGGTTCGCTTCCCCAGTGTAGTCTAGTTACTTAGTGGGTAGTGGTTAGACAGCAGTAGACTCTCTCTGTGTAAGCTCGCCCCCTTCACCGTCAGCCGGTGCTATGGGCGGCTGAGCTTGCGCTGGGCACTGGAAGGGGTTTCGTAACTGTGGCGCTTTAGTTGGGATCCCAATTCGTCGGTCACTACTGACGTACGTCGAACGTGACCGACTGAAAGGGAACGTCTCGGTTACGTATGTAACCCTCGTTCCCTGAAGGAGGGAACGGAGATGTACGTCCCGTCGCCACAGTTTCTGTACCCTCGCTGTAGTGCGGACACCAGTTGTCTCCTCAGCGAAAAACAGAGTGCGATTGCATCCGCTTCCTATTTATATACACCTGTCGGGGGCGGTGCGCATTATGCAAATATCGCACGCCAATTCCATTGGCTTGTTTTAGTTTACACGAAGATGATAGGGCTCTCTAAGCGATATCCCAATTCGTCGGTCACTACTGACGTACGTCTCCGTTCCCTCCTTCAGGGAACGAGGGTTACATACGTAACCGAGACGTTTTTTATAATCAATTAACACTGCTTTTATCATTTTTTACAATATGGACAAAATTTGTCACCAAAAAAGTCATTCAGTTTAACCAAAGTTTCGGTTTTACCAAATGACACTTTTAGTTATACCGAAGGACGATATTTTATTACAATGGGAAAAAGGCAAAAGGTCAATCAAACATTTTATATTTAGTACAAGTTTTTAAAATATTACAGCATTTTCCATGTTTTTATAGCGGTTGCACCGAATGACCTGATGTTTCGGGACATGCGTATGAACAAGAGAAAACAATAATTTTTCAAATAGTTAAAAGAGAGTTAGTTACTTTGCTTCACGACCATGTGGTCCTTCACAGGTGTCTGAATGATGTCACATCCTGTCACATGATATTGACCACATGACTTGATCCAAAATGGTCCCTTTATATTGGTTACTCCGAATGACGTCAATGAAATTCATTTTCCGGACATTCTTTCTCATAACAAAGCAATGACTTCAACACATAATTTTAATACCATTTTGCACTATGTTGATATATGATGTTATAAAATCATGCCAGAATAAAAAAATATATACATTTATTACATTTTAAGATATTTTAATCACAAATGAAATGGCTTTTGGACGGTTAAACCGAATGACCTTTTGACACTTCAAAATCTTTAAAAAACCTTTTGTGGAATTAAAATCTTTTGGATTCAATAAAAGACATCCAGTTGTACTTCCTTACATATTTTGGATGTCATATCTTTGTTTTTTGTTATTATTAAGGCATTTGGACCTAACCCTACCTAACCCTATATATACATACAGACATTTATATGTAGAAATCCACAGGGAAAAACACAGCTGCGCTCAATGTGGCTCAAAACAAGGGTCGATGACCTACAGACCATTACAACAGAGTTTTGATAAGAATGCATTTCAAATTACCATGCATCACGGAGCGCGTAATGACAGCGAATGAGATCGCCCTGAGACTGTGATTAGAGGAACCTTGATGAGATGATAAAAGAGATATTCAATCTTAATTAACAGAGACCCCTTCATTAGTTCCATTAGTTCTTATTTGAGTTTCCATCTCATTTTGGGTTTGGTGCTCAAACGGTATGCTTATTCTGCTCCATAATTACATCAACTAATATCTTCAGAAGCATTTCTGCATTTTGCATTGCTATATTTTTAGCTTCAGACTGTATCTAGTTTACAGCTTTTTGCTAGTTAGGTTTTTTAATGAATATGTGTTTTGCAAATGTGATTATTCCTGTTAATGAAATGCATTATCAAGTATATGTAACTGTTAGCGGCTTGGTTTATGCGACGTCCTTGTTTAATGTGAGCTTTCATGTCAGCAACACATTGTCATGCTAATTGTGTTATGTTAATAAAGGTACCTTCTCCAAACAAACAGGTTATGCACCTTTTCATTGTAAAGCAAAGCAATGTGAAAACAAATGTATTGCTTTCCTTCAGTTTGAACAGATTGCATGTCTGTATTAATTATTGATACACGGTCTTTTGTTGTTGTTGTTTATGCGAAGATGAAATGCATGATGGAGATGATCACTTACTATCTACTTCACATGATAACAACGTTCAGTAATTAAACTGCATAGACTCGATCTATGACATTATGTACCATGATTTTGCTGTGCCATTTCATATTTATTGGTTATTTTTTGTTGCATTCCCAGCAAAAATAAACATGATACCATGATATAACATTACTTATACTGCAATATAAGATTTTGCATGCAATGAACATTAATAAATATTTTGGGTTTATTTCAATAGTCCAATTTAGACATTCTACTAACAATAAGCAACTTTGCAACTACATGGCAGCTAACTCTCATTAATTTGCATTTACATGTCAACTAACTCTCATTAGGTATAGTAGACTGTTAGGTTTGGGTTAGTACAATAAGTTGACATGTAGTTGCAAAGTTACTTGTAGTCAGTAGAATGTTTATTGGGGAGCATCAGAATAAAGTGTTAGCATATGTTGCATTTGCATCGAAAGAATGGAGGAAGAGAAAACAACACTCAGTTTGAACAAATATCAACATCAGCGCTTGATCTCCTACAAGCCCATGAGAATCTCATCAACAAATATTTGCGACGTTGCAGGATTTTGACAAGCTTTTCCTCAGACACCTCATGCTAGCGCTAATGCTAAATGGCCTGACACAGCAAGACTGTCAGGTGGAGTTTATACGGACACTTTACACCACTTGCAGTTGATCTGAGCAAATAAATTCATCTAGAATAAGTTACAAACCTCTCTGTGCTCCAAATACAATGGCACCAATTTTCTGTGGAAACGCAACCCATACAGTTGGGCTGGAAAATTGAAGGTCTATCCTTCTCTTTTGCTATCCTTTTATTTTTTTTGTGTGTGTGTTCTTTCATATGCAGTAGTGCATTCATATCATGGTGGAATTACTGTAATCATGAGTTTTCAACTTCTAAGAACCATTAATGTCTTTGCCAAACACCTCCCACCTGACCACAATTTTGTGTAGCACAGTTCATTTTTAGCCAGTTTTACCTGGTGCTCTTTCTTTGTTCTTCTCCAATTTTGGGTAACACTTTATTTTGATGGTCACCTTTGAACATTCTGTTGACTGTAAGTAATGTTGCACCAATGTAGAGTTAAGTAGATATATTATTAACATCAAAGAAGCAAATAGATTAATTTTGGTGTTCTGAAAGTTGCTATAGAAACAAATAATTTCTGTGAGTGTGAGGACAAGAACAGCTCAGAGTCAAATCTTCGAGTTGTCATCTTATAATTATGGTAAATCCAACATGACATAAATACAGCATTAGATCAGGGAGTTGACATGGTTTCAGTGTAAGCTGTGCTAAGGCCTGTTCAAACCAAGAGCAACATGACAGCTAATATATATATATATGTATATATATATATATATATATATATATATATATATATACACTCACACACACACACACATCGTATCCAACCAAGGATTCCATAGGGATGCATTGTTTTGTTGTAACATCTTGTTGTGCTCGGTGTGAATCAGCCTTTAGTCAGGGTGACCTCAGGAATGCCTCAGAGGAAACGTTGGGGTCAGGGGTCAACATCACAGCAGACGCAGAGAGATGGATAAAAGATGAAACACAGTGACAGTGAGAGTATAGGTTACAATTAACACAGAGCTGCTAAAAGGGCTGAAGGAGACGCCGTGATCCGCAGCTACGGTTTAATTAGACACTCCGCCATTATATTCCACAGGGAGGATGAGGGACGAGAGATAATAGCTTTGTTCTGAAACCCACTGAGCTGTCGAAAGCATTTTAAGGTTTCCAAGAGACTCTTCCAAAAGGCAGGAAGCACAACCATTCTGGATCCTGTTTGCAATCTTGAATCCAAGAATTGAATTGTGATCTAAAATGCATTGTCAATTCAATTCTGAATGATGCACAAGTGAATAGTCCCCGTTTCATTCCCTCTCGTCTTTTCTCCACTCGGGCACATTAGCAGCAGAACCGCCCTTTAATTAGCACAATGTGACGGACCCTTTGATCTAGTGTTCCTCTGCTCCGTGTGTCCGCTGTGGGTCTTTGTTAAGCTCAGAGCTGCTGAGAGTGACCCCTTCTGCCCTTCAGTGACAGAAACACATGAATTACATGAGAGCAAAACCTTGCTGTCTGCCTACCGACTGAAACTGAACCTTATAAGTGGCTGATTTGAAATGTTCTACTTAGTAAGTGAAGCACACTAAACTATATATTTATAATATAATACTCTAATAATGATAAAAATAAATATATAGAAACAGCAGACAAAAATAAATAATAAAAAGATGATACAAAATAAAAGAGCAGACAAAATAAAGTAAAATATTTTTGTAAAAAAAAGAAATTATCAAAAAATTATTTGTTTTTTTATTTCAGAGCATATCAAATTAAGTAGGCTGTTGTTTTAGTATTAATTATATATTATTATAGTATTTATTAATATTTTGAATTTTTTTATATGTTTTAATCAGTTTTGTCACTTTTATTATTTTTTTCTATATATATAGTTTTTTTTTTTTGTTTAGTAATTTTAGTGCTGTAACTGAAACTTCTGTCAGTTAGCTGCCAAGACAACATTTACATTTTTCATTTATATTTTTTTTTCAATTTACTTTTCATATTTTATTCAATTTATTCAAATTCCACTGCTGCTTCAATATATATCTTTTGAGTGATTTATAATCAAAATATTAAAGGTGCCCAAGAATGCTTTTTCACAAGATGTAATATAAGTCTAAGGTGTCCCCTGAATGTGTCTGTGAAGTTTCAGCTCAAAATACCCCATAGATTTTTTTTAATTAATTTTTTTAACTGCCTATTTTGGGGCATCATTAACTATGCACTGATTTTTTCAGCGCGCCGCCCCTTTAATTCGCGTGCTCATTGCCACACAAGCTCTCGATTATATTACAGCACATTTACACAGTTCACACAGCTAATATAACCCTCAAATGGATCTTTACAAGATGTTCGTCATGCATGCTATATGCATGCTTCGAATTATGTGAGTAAAGTATTTATTTTGATGTTTATATTTGATTCTCTATGAGTTTGAGGCTATATACTCTGTGGCTAACGGCTAATGCTACACTGTTGGAGAGATTTATAAAGAATGAAGTTGTGTTTATGAATTATACAGACTGCAAGTGTTTAAAAATGAAAATAGCGACGGCTCTTGTCTCTGTGCATTCAGTAAGAAACGATGGTAACTTTAACCTCATTTAACAGTACATTAGCAAAACATGCTAACAAAACATTTAGATAGACAATTTACAAATATCACTAAAAATATCATGCTATCATGGATCATGTCAGTTATTATTGCTCCATCTGACATTTTCACTGTTGTTCTTGCTTACCTAGTCTGTTGATTCACCTGTGCAGATCCAGACATTAATACTGGCTGCCCTTGTCTAATGCCTTTCATAATGTTGGGAACATGGGCTGGCATATGCAAATATTGGGGGCGTACACCCCGACTGTTACGTAACAGTCAGTGTTATGTTGAGATCCGTGTGTTTTCCGGAAGTCTTTTAAACAAATGAGATTTACATAAGAAAGAGAAAGCAATGGAGTTTGAAACTCAATGTATGTCTTTTCCATGCACTGAACTCTTGTTATTCAACTATGCCAAGGTTAATTAAATTTTTGAATCTAGGGCACCTTTAATCAATATTTATCCTTCTAAATATGATTTGAATGACTTTTCAAGCATATGTTAAAGCAGTTATTGTATTTTTCATCTTCAATCACTAGAGATGTGACTATCCACTGCAACTTATTCTTTACCTAAGACTGTGTACGTTTCATTATATTAAAAATATGTGAATATCCAAGAAGAACTCTTGTACTATGCTTTTACTAATGGCATACTGCAACAATCTTAGCACAAATTTCTCAAATGAAAACTCATTTAAATGAATCAAATCAAATGAAAAAGGGCTCTTTACCTTGGAGGTCCTTCAGCCTATTTTCATCAACACCTCTGTTGACTCGTCCGCCATCTTGGATGAATTTTGCTCCGAGTTCAATTGCTTCTTTGTGAAAGATATGCCTAAATTTCTGAAAGCCCACCAAATTATGTTTTTAAATTGTTTCACACATTTCTTTTCATGACCCATGCCATTTTATATCCATCACTGCACTTTAATAGTCCCTATTCTACTAGATAATTACATGTGATTGAAGATCCCATCATTTATTGTAGACCGGCATGGTGCCATTTCAAGCTTCGCCCGAATCTAATCATGTAAAGTTGTTTATTTTTTAACTAAGCCATCCATAAAAATGAGGGAAATATGGACTTATAATACACACACCGTCTTCCTCTCTAAATGTTCATTTTCATGCAAGTGCTCAGTGATTCCCCAGGTGGCTTCACTCAGATGAAAGAAACCAGAATTGAATTTTTTTTCCCCCCCTTTTTGAGCAGAAGCACAATGCCATGGCAGTGCCGCTGGGGAAGAAAAGTTCAAACCAGAGAATGCCATTGAACTTAAAAGCGTATGGCACTGCTCTGCCCATAAATTGTACATCCATTGGTGGCTCCAGAACTTTGCTTGTGAATGAACAGAAACCATTGTGCGGCTTTGTCCTCAGGCTTGATGCCTGGACTGAGACTCTATTAAGGTGAGTTACAGAACGCCTAAGCTGGAAAAGCAATATACAAAGGCATGCCTGCAGGAAGGCGAGCCACCATTTTTCATTACCAATGTGGCTTTTTGATATTTAGTAATAATTTTGTATGAGAGTGTTCTAATAGGATCAATGGGATGCTGCTGTTTTCCCCCTAATTTATTAAAAAATGAGTTAAAACTACAATCCATACAGACTAATCAAGGGGTACTTGATTATGATTTCACTTTTTAACCTTAGTCTGTAATGTTGCTGTTTGAGCATAAACAACTTCTGCTAACTTAAAAACGCTCAAAGCTCAATTTTACAGAAATCGCTTCTTAAGGACTACAACAAACGGCTGGTTGGAACTACTGGGTTAGTGACATCACAAACTCCGAGAACACGCGACAAAGGGGGCGAAGCCATGTTGGGCTGCTTTAGAGAAGAGGAAGAGTTGTTGTAGTAGAGTGTTGTTGACATGCCGTCATTTTACGCCGGACTGCTTCACAAACGAGGGTCAATTCAACACAAAAGATGAACATGACGGCACATGCTAGTGGATGAGTTGAATCAACTCCACAGCAACTACATAAATTTATCCACTAACCATTCAGAAACATCCAGTTTCATTCTAAAAGTTGTAACTTCTTCCTGAGTCTCTCCATCAGTGTCGACTCCGGTTTGAACAATGTAAGGCTGAACACCGTTACTGACAATCCTCATTTTGGCTGCGTGAGATTCTCCAGCTTTGTTGTTGTTGAGCTGTTAAAGCTCCGCCTTCTTCTGGAAAGGGGGCGGGAGCAGCAGCTCATTTGCATTTAAAGGGACACACACAAAAACGGCGTGTTTTTGCTCACACCCAAATAGGAGCAAATTTGACAAGCTATAATAAATGATCTGTGGGGTATTTTGAGCTGAAACTTCACAGACACATTCTGGGGACACCAGAGACTTATATTACATCTTGTGAAAGGGGCATAATAGGTCCCCTTTAATGCACATTTTAAATGTTTAATTATGATTATGAATTTCAACTTTGAATTTACATTTATGATGCTTTGTGAGTTCTAAAGTAGAAAATAGAAGCTGAAATATATATTATTTCTAAATGAATAAATAAATGAATTAAATAGTAAGTTTTGTGAAAATATTAATATTTGAAAAACTTGTCTGGCAAATAAAAGTGGTTGAAACCATTTCAGTATCATTGATTATTACAAACCTGATTCCAAAAAAGTTGGGACACTGTACAAATTGTGAATAAAAAAGGAATGCAATAATTTACAAATCTCATAAACTTATATTTTATTCACAATAGAATATAGATAACATATCAAATGTTGAAAGTGAGACATTTTGAAATGTCATGCCAAATATTGGCTCATTTTGGATTTCATGAGAGCTACATATTTCAAAATAGTTGGGACAGGTAGCAATAAGAGGCTGGAAAAGTTAAATGTACATTTACATGTACTTATTAGGTCAATTGGCAACATGATTGGGTATAAAAAGAGTCTCTCAGTGTGGCAGTGTCTCTCAGAAGTCAAGATGGGCAGAGGATCACCAATTCCCCCAATGCTGCGGCGAAAAATAGTGGAGCAATATCAGAAAGGAGTTTCTCAGAGAAAAAATGCAAAGAGTTTGAAGTTATCTTCATCTACAGTGCATAATATCATCCAAAGATTCAGAGAATCTGGAACAATCTCTGTGCGTAAGGGTCAAGGCCGGAAAACCATACTGGATGCCCGTGATCTTCGGGCCTTTAGACGGCATTGCATCACATACAGGAATGCTACTGTAATGGAAATCACAACATGGGCTCAGGAATACTTCCAGAAAACATTGTCGGTGAACACAATCCACCGTGCCATTCACCGTTGCCGGCTAAAACTCTATAGGTCAAAAAAGAAGCCATATCTAAACATGATCCAGAAGCGCAGGCGTTTTCTCTGGGCCAAGGCTCATTTAAAATGGACTGTGGCAAAGTGAAAAACTGTTCTGTGGTCAGACGAATCAAAATTTGAAGTTCTTTTTGGAAAACTGGGACGCCATGTCATCCGGACTAAAGAGGACAAGGACAACCCAAGTTGTTATCAGCGCTCAGTTCAGAAGCCTGCATCTCTGATGGTATGAGGTTGCATGAGTGCATGTGGCATGGGCAGCTTACACATCTGGAAAGGCACCATCAATGCTGAAAGGTATATCCAAGTTCTTTAGTCCGGATGACATTGGTACGCCATGTCATCCGGACTAAAGAGGACAAGGACAACCCAAGTTGTTATCAGCGCTCAGTTCAGAAGCCTGCATCTCTGATGGTATGGGGTTGCATGAGTGCGTGTGGCATGGGCAGCTTACACATCTGGAAAGGCACCATCAATGCTGAAAGGTATATCCAAGTTCTAGAACAGCATATGCTCCCATCCAGATGTCGTCTCTTTCAGGGAAGACCTTGCATTTTCCAACATGACAATGCCAGACCACATACTGCATCAATTACAACATCATGGCTGCGTAGAAGAAGGATCCGGGTACTGAAATGGCCAGCCTGCAGTCCAGATCTTTCACCCATAGAAAACATTTGGCGCATCATAAAGAGGAAGATGCGACAAAGAAGACCTAAGACAGTTGAGCAACTAGAAGTCTGTATTAGACAAGAATGGGACAACATTCCTATTCCTAAACTTGAGCAACTTGTCTCCTCAGTCCCCAGACGTTTGCAGACTGTTATAAAAAGAAGAGGGGATGCCACACAGTGGTAAACATGGCCTTGTCCCAACTTTTTTGAGATGTGTTGATGCCATGAAATTTAAAATCAACTTATTTTTCCCTTAAAATGATAAATTTTCTCAGTTTAAACATTTGATATGTCATCTATGTTGTATTCTGAATAAAATATTGAAATTTGAAACTTCCACATCATTGCATTCTGTTTTTATTCACAATTTGTACAGTGTCCCAACTTTTTTGGAATCGGGTTTGTATTATTTTAGTATCATTGAGATATTATAGTTTTTGTTAATATTTTGAATTAGATTTTTTCTTTATATTTTCTGTTTTCATTATATTCTCATTTAGCAGTTAATTTAGTTATGTAATTTCGTTAGTTAAACTGTTGACAAGTTTATAACCAGTTATGTCTCATAAATAGAGTACATATCTGGCGAACATGCTTGTGTGTTTGCCTGTGTTGAGACTGTGTGTGTGTGTGTGTGTGTGTGTGTGTGTGTGTGTGCATACACACTAGCTTGCAGATGAACCTTATAATCCTAATCATCAGCGCTAACAGTAGGCTGTTTCCACACAACTCGCTCACAGCTTGATGAATATAATTCCATTCCCTCACCAGCTGCTCCACATACCGTCGGTAACGACTGATTTAAAACCAACTGTGAGATTATTTATTTATTTTCACATAAATATCCACCACACGCTCTCGCGCGCCTCTAAACACGTCCAAAACTGGTCCATCTTTATTAGTGTTACTCACATTAATGGCTTCCCTCGGACTCCCAGCATGCATTGCGCACATAACCAAATCTGTGCGTAAACCGCGGCTGCTATCAAGAATGATGAAGTTTGGGCAAGCAGTGCACCGGAGAGACTCTCATTCATTACTGCCCGATTCTGTTTCCATATCCTGCACAATATTAAATAATGGCTGTTTTCTGTGTTTTTTTAAGCCTTATGTAAAAAAAAAAAGAAAAAGAAAAAAAAATTGTTAAAGTGCCAGAAAATTAATCATGGAAAACTATATTACTGTGATGGGAATTATTGTAACTGAGAGTTGTCTGTGATGAGTTGGTAAATGAAATGTAGCTTCCTCCCCCCAAAAAAAAGGTAAATGGAAAAAGTAAATGGGGGGAGGAAAGAAAAAAACCCAAAACAGATTCCAATGACAAAGACAAGTCAGCAAATCCTATATGCGTTTCCCTGCAGAGTTACTTTTTCTTCATTTATTTACAGCTGTCGGGTGCAACAGCCAGCATGTACTGCTACACCGCCGGGGCGTAAAATAAAGAGACCGCAAGCTGCTTCTCTCTTAATGATAATGAAACGGGACATCAAAAGATCCCACACAGCGGTACAGGTGATCTGTCACTCAACTCGCAATTTAGTTCTGCAATAAAACACTTATGTTCACATTTACGCTCTGCACCGCGGGTGAGTTCACCTTTGCTGTCTGTTAGTGGTGAGTAAAGAGGTGTTATGCAATCCCAGGATGCTTTTGATCCCATACGGCATGATTGGTCTTAATGCTACTGTGTAAAGAGAAGGAAATAGACTGTAAGTGTGACCTTGAGCAACCCTTGCCACTATCAATCTTGTGAAGCCTTTTTGAATGGGCAAAGAAAAAAGCATTTTCCATTACTGAAAAGATTGTTTATGTAGTTTAAAGTTGAAATGCAATAAAAATAAACCATTTTAACTTTCCTAATACACATTCCGGGTCCAGGGTTATTATAGTTAACTACACACAGACATATATATATATATATCAAAGACTATAGAATACACAGGACACAAGACGTGTCACTCGTATTGTTTTGAATGGGAGAAAGTGTAACGTGCAATATGGCGGAATAAGTCCCGCCTTCTAAATAAGAGCCAATCGCCGACTGGTAAAATCATCGCGTCACTTCAGCGGCCGTTAGAATCACCGGTTTCTATAGAAACAGTCAGACTCGCGCCTCCGAAGAGACGCGCATTTAGGTCTGCGCATGCGCATTAGCTTGATCCAGCCTGAAAAATACAGTTTTTTTTGTCATGATTCGAGCGTTTAGAAACTAAATTTATGAGCCGGTTGTTGTTAGATTTCATTGGTGATTTCAAATATTAAATTTAATCGTAAGGTTGGCAAACAGTTTTGGAGAATTTGATGTTTCCCTATTCAAAGAGATTGCATGATGCCCAGGATGCCCGAGAGGCATTTTAAAGATGGCCGCCGAGTGAAATGACTTGTCTTAAAGGGACTTTGGTTTAATGCAGGGTTATTATAGTTGATTAAAACTAAAACTGAAACTAGAACCATAATAATAAATAAATAAATAATTCATTACTTGAAATTTAATAAACATTAACTGAAATTAATTAATTAATTAATTAATTAATTATAAAAACTGTCTAGATCATTGCACATAAATCCACGGAAAAATAAAAATGCATATCTTTTTTGTAATCTTTCATTAAAAAGCTGGGCTAAAGTAATTTTACCAGGGTTGTTCACAAGGGCTTTATTGGTGTAGGGTTATGTATTTCATTGTTTCAATGTTCTTTCAAGACACATTTTTAGACACATATGTTGAGTTTCATTATATTAGGACCTTAGAAATCACTTGCTTTACAAGTAGTAAACTAGCCTTGGATGTAAAAAGCTAAAAATTACATTTGTCCGTGGGCCAAAATAATAAAAAAAAAACTTTCATTAGTGTCTTCAGTGGAAGTCAAGGCCACTGCGGTTCATCGCAACCCTTCTGAAGTGCAAATAAAAGCCTTAATGTATTTTTAGTAACCCTGAACACGGTGCCACAAATTAGGTTATTTTCTTATGTCCTTTTTGCCACAGAGGAATTTCTCCATCGTGGAAGGTGACCGAGAGACGCCTGCCGCTTTGTTCTGTCAGACAGAAGCACTGATGGGCACCCAATGACACGGAAGAAACAGGACCTGTTGGAATGCGCCTGGAAAACAAGAAGGGAGATAACGCGAAAGAAATGAGAGAGAGTGGGTGGAAAACAGAATTTACATCAGTCTCTTAATTTGCTTTGCACATTTTGACGTCGCTTACCTTTTCTCGGTGGAGCATGAAGTCCAGTCTGCGGGCATTCGGGGTGGACGGCTGAGAGCTGAAGCGTAAAAAGAGGGGCATATCGATCAGGCCCAGACTGCAGGCCTAGTGAGCTGTAAACATCCAGTGTGCAGTGCATGAGTGTCTCTTGACTGAACGTCAGGTCGCAAGGCAATCGTTACTCTATTCCAAATACCGCGGGGCCTTCCGAGACCCCCATCTTGGTTTCTTGCTTGTTTGAGCTTATTGAGTGAGTGGACGGTTTTAAAGATCAGCATTTGTCTTCCAAAGCATACATGAGGTATTTGTTGTTTTTTCTCCCCCGTTGTGAGCCCTCTTGAGCATTTACAGTGGCGTAAAGGAAACTGCATGAAGGTCAGTAAGTTGAGAAACAACAACTGATGAAAAATAAGGAAGGAGAAAAGAAAGATTTTATGAGGCAAACCATGTCATATAGGCTGTATGGGGTAAATCTTATAAGTCACGCATAAAAATAAATCAGGAACACATACAAATGACTGAATGCCATTTGCATTGTCATTTATTTCAAAGAAACTAGATAAGTTAGATAAATTTAAAATAATCTAAAAACAGGTTATAGTTTTGAAAATGAAGAAAAAATATTTCTGTTTGTGGTTAGTGGAACATTAACATTGTTAACTAAAACTTAAATGCTTAAAAAAAAACATTTCTGTTACTTGAAATAAAATAAATATGAACTGAAATATAAACTTCACAATTCTGAGAAATCAAGTCACAATAACTGGCAACAGCTAGTTATAAAATTATATATAGATATATAGCGAAATATAAGCTTATAATTCTAAGAAAAATGTCACCATAATTCTGACATTTTCCCGCAAATGTGTGTAAATCTTGCAATTGCAAGAAAAAAGTAAAAAGTCAGAATTGTGAGATATAAACTTGTAATGTGAGAAAACAGTAAACATTCAGAATTGTGAGATATAAACTTGTAATTGTGAGAAAGCAGTAAAAATTCAGAATTGTGAGATATAAACTTGTAATTGTGAGAAAGCAGTACAAATTCAGAATTGTGAGATATAAACTTGTAATTGTGAGAAAGCAGTAAAAATTCAGAATTTTGAGATATAAACTTATAAACTTGTAATTGTGAGAAAGCAGTAAAAATTCAGAATTGTGAGATAAAAACTTGTAAGTGTGAGAAAACAGTAAAAATTCAGAATTGTGAGATATAAACTCGTTATTGCAAGGAAAAATAGTAAAAAGTCATAATTGTGACAAACTCACAATTTACAAGAAAAACAGTAAAAAAAAAATCAGAATTGTGAGATATGAGATATAAACTCGCAATTGTGAGGAAAAACATGAAAAGTCAAAATTGTAAGATTTAAAATTGCAATTGTGAGATATAAACAGTAAAAAGTCATAACTGTGAGATACAAACTCTCAATTTACAAGAAAAACAGTAAAAAAAATCTGAATTGTGAGAAATGATATAAACTCGCAATTGTGAGGAAAAACAGTAAAAAAAAATCTGAATTGTGAGATAAAAACAGTAAAAAGTCAGAATTGTGAGAAATGAGAGATAAACTTGCAGTTGTGAGGAAAAATAGTAAATATTCAGAATTGTGAGATAAAAATGTGCAATTTCCCTTTTTATTCTTTATTCTGTGGTGGAAACAAGCTTCCATAAATATAACTAAAACCAAACGTAAAGCTGAAAAATAATGTATAAAGAAAGAAATAGCAAAACAAAAAGCTTGTTTTAAAGTTTCAAGTATTAAAATAACTAAAAACGAAAATAAAAATGAACAAAAACTATAAGTATATAAAAAAAAACTCATAAAAATGACAAAAATGACTTTAAATAACATAAATAACTTAAAAATAAAGTTTCTTATGTCTTAAAATGTCTTAAAATATTAATAGAAAAATATGACAGGCATGTCAATGATAAAAAAGAACACTGGTGCTATATTTAATGTTTCTTGACACCTGTGGTTTCTCTGAACAGACTTCATACGTCCATTAAACCCCACCTGATTCAAACACATTGAGACTTCAAAGATGCTGAAGAAAAGTGAACTCTAAAGAAAAAATCCTGAAGCATTTGAGACGGATCCAATGCAACACATGCTTAACTGACAAGTGTTCAGATGCTTTTTTCCAATCAGTCCTTTGAAAACTAGAGTTCTTGTCTGCGTATGTGCCTCTGCCTGCAGCAGTATTCACCTGAGCAAACCCGTTCCGCCCTCACCGTCCAAACTTCATCTCAGAGTGGACACTTTGATCATAACCCACTAACCTGTTGGCATTTTGTTTCTCTAACATTTAACGCAGCACCGATGACTCGATCTTTTCTCCTGAGTGCTGATGTGGCAGCGTCAGAGAACCCTCCGCCTTCAGCTCAACAATATTACATCCTTCAGCAGCAGCTGAACACAAAACAAACAACCAAAACCAGCCTCAACCTCCATATTACAGCCGCAGTCATACAGATTAGATGTGCGAAGCCCAGAGGAAAATCTTATTGCTTTGAGGTTGCTTTTCTCAGAGGTGCACCTGATAATTAAAAAAAGTTCTACACATAAAGAAAGTTTTCATTTATTCTATATTTAAATATAAAGTTTGTTTCTTCTAATATTCTGCATAGCTGCAGACCAGTCAGGGTGCCCATGCTGACCCCAGTCCACCGCCGAAAGAACCAACAGTGGGCACGTGAGCCTCAGAACTGGACCTCGGAGCTATGGAAGAAGGTGACCTGGTCTGATGAATCAGCGTGTGCGTCTCTTACCTGAGGAACACATGGCACCAGGATGCACTATGGGAATGAGCATTTTGTATCTTCTATTGTAGACTTTAAAACAACTAGTCCAGTGCTTCAATCCTGTACTGCCACTATGCCCGACAAGTTTAATCACTTTTATACTGACTTCTATGGAGTCAAATTAATGCCTTAAAGTTTTGCACAAAAATAAAGTTTTGCAAAACAAAAACAAAAACTGAGCAATAAAAAAATAAGTTTTGCAAACAAAAATAATAAATTGCAAAATTAAATAATGTATTGCAAAATAAAAATATAATCAATTACAAAAATCAATGACAGCTGTAATCCTATTTTATCTTTGTCACATATTTTTCATGCTCAAACCTACTAAATCATTTGCAACGCTCATTTTATTCTGCGTTTCAGTCAAGCGTGCGCTCACGATACCGGTTTTCCTTTACGCTGCACTTTTCTGCGCGGTTCTCTTTATGGCACTGGTTTGACGTGGGGGTGGAGTCAAGAAACGGGGGCACGCCCCCGCGAAACACGTCATTGGCAGGAGACGCAGATCACAACAGAACAGATCAAGCATAGAGACAGAGCGCATTTATTAACCATGTCAAGGAATTATTTCACCTGTCGCCGATTACGTTCCCCTCCAATGCATTTCTTATAGTAATATGACCCGTTGCTCTCTGTCTCACTGCCTGTATCCACTTTTGTGTCCTTAAACATTCGTTTTTTGGGGCCGACAGCTTATAAAAGCTTATTTCTGTTTTTTTTTAGCTTGTTAGTTGTGCATTGTCACACAGCAGCTTTGTTCTGTTTTTTTGTAATAAGTCAGAAAAGACGAGAAGGCAGCCTCACGCAATACAAAGTCAATGGAGACGGTTGGATTGTTTTCCCCCCGGTGGGCGTGGTTTTCAGATTATAACAAATGCGCTCCGTCTCTATGCTTGATCTGTTCTGTTGCGATCTGCGTCTCCTGCCGATGACGTGTGCCCCCGTTTCTTGACTCCACCCCCACGTCAAACCAGTGCCATAAGGAGAACCGCGCAGAAAAGTGCAGCGCAAAGGAAAACAGGTATCGTGAGCGCACGCTTGACTGAAACGCAGAATAAAATGAGCGTTGCAAATGATTTAGTAGGTTTGAGCATGAAAAGTATGTGGCAAAGATAAAATAGGATTACAGCTGTCATTGATTTTTGTAATTGATTATATTTTTATTTTTGCACTACTTTATTTTATTTTGCAATTTATTATTTTTGTTTACAATACTTATTTTTTTCCACTTTATTTTTCCTTTGCAATTCTTTATTTTTGTTTGCATTTTTTTATTGCTCAATTCTTTTTTTTTTTTTTTTTTTTGCAAAACTTTATTTTTGTGCAAAACTTTAAGGCATTAATTTGACTCCATACACTTTGACCAGGGTAAGACAGAGACTACATAAAAAGCAGATCGCCTACCTGGTGAACTGCATCTTTCACTCTTCTCTACCTAAGTTTACCGAATACCTTGAGCAAGGTGGATGTAAGGAAAGCAGCAGGCCCGGATGGAATACCTGGGCATGTGCTCAGAGTCTGTGCAGAGCAGTTGGCCGGTGTCTTTACTGATATTTTCAATCTATCCCTGGCTCAGGAAGTTGTCCCTTCCTGCTTTAAGTATGTATCCACTATTATACCAGTGCCAAAGCATTCTACTGCATCAGCCTTGAACGACATTCGCCCAGTAGCACTTAGGCCTACCCCTATCATTGCTAAGTGCTTTGAGAGACTGGTTTTACCACATTTGAGAGCCAGTCTTCCCACATCCCTGGATTCTCACTAGTATGCCTACCGTACAAACAGGTCAACAGAGGATGCCATCTCCACTGCACTTCATTCTGCTCTGACCCATCTGGACAGTCCCAATTCTTACGTAAGAATTCTGTTTGTTGACTTCAGTTCAGCGTTCAACAGTGATTCCTTCGATGCTGGTCTCTAAGCTTAGCCAGTTGGGGATCAGCACTTCACTTTGCAATTGGAAGTTGGATTTTTTTGACTAACAGATGCCATGCTGTTAACCTCGACAACCTCTTGTCTTCCAATCATGCACACGGGTTTGCCATAAGGCTGTGTGTTGAGCACTCTTTTATATTCTCTCTTCACTCATGATTGTGTCGCTGCATATGGTTCAAACACCATTATCAAATTTGCTGATGATACTACGGTTGTTGGCCTGATCAGAGGGAATGACGAGACAGCCTATAGGGCTGAGGTCCAGCGCATGATTGGGTGCTGATAATAACCTGGTACTCAACACCCAGAAGACCAAGGAGATCATCGTGGACTTCAGGCGAACTCAGAGTCAGGCACATGCCCCCATTTACATCAATGGATTCACAGTGGAACGTGTCTCTAGCTTCAAGTTTCTGGGGGTTTACATCTCTGATGACTTTACCTGGTCCCTGAATACCTCCAAAATCTACAAGAAAGCACAACAGCAGCTTTATTTCTTGCGGAGCCTTAAGAAAGCTCAACTTTGTCCCAAGATATTGGTTGACTTTTATCGCTGTACTATCAAGAGCATATTAACCAACTGCATCTCAGTATGGTATGGCAATTGTTCAGCATCAGACCGTATAGCACTCCAGCGGGTGGTGAAAACAGCCAAGAGGATTATCGCTATTCAATTACCGTCAATCGAGGATATCTACAGGAAACGCTGCTTGAGAAGAGCGAATGCCATCATTAAAGATGCATCTCATCATAACCATATCTTGTTCTCTCTTCTTCCATCGGGCAGGCGTTTCAGAAGTTTACGGTCCCGTACCAGCAGGCTCAGGAAGAGTTTCTTTCATGAGGCTGTGACTCTGCTGAACTCTCAGCCCTGAGACACTATTACCATTTCACATTGTATTTTAGTAGCACTTGCATTCTGCTTTTAGCATCAGTTGAACACTTTCCAGTGTTCATATAACTTATTTATATAGTGCATTCATCTAACTGTACTTTTTTTTTTTTTTTTTTTTGCACTACGTGGAACAATTGCTATTTTATTCTGCATCCTTGCTGGATATTGGGTCCTGCCATCCATGTGGATGTTACTTTGACATGTACCACCTACCTAAGCATTGTTGCAGACCATGTACACCCTTTCATGGAAATGATATTCCCTGGTGGCCTCTTTCAGCAGGATAATGCACCCTTCCTCAAAGCAAAAATGGTTCAGGAATGGTTTGAGGAGCACAACAACGAGTTTGAGGTGTTGACTTGGCCTCCAAATTCCCCAGATCTCAATCCAAACGAACATCTGTGGGATGTGCTGAACAAACAAGTCCGATCCATGGAGGCCCAAACTCTCAGCTTAAAGGATCTGCTGCTAACATCTTGGTGCAGATACCACAGCACACCTTCAGGGGTCTAGAGGAGTCCATGGGGACCAACACAATATTAGGAAGGTGGTCATAATGTTATGCCTGATCAGTGTACATAGTATAAACTACATTAAAACAAGCTGACTAAATAAATTCAACTAATTCAAATCAAAAACTTGAGTTTGATGCTCATTTGCTTTGACTAAAGCTCATCTTTAAGTCCACGTCTGCACAGTTGCTTTCTGAAGCTATTTGCCTATAGATGCTGTAGATAAAGTTGTCAACAAAATGCACGTCTGCTAACATCTTCGTTTGCTCTTTTTGAAGCTCCAGTGCTTTGGATAATAAGCTGCCACATTGCAAGAATTATATCTTGTATGCGAAGAGAACGATTGTCGCAGCAGATTGGTACTCCAGAATAAATCTGCGATTGTGTGTTCAGAAAGCTTGAGCAAGCGGGGCTTTGACAGATGACACTAATACTAATATTCTGTTTGATTTTCACTGTAGCGAGCTGCAAATCAGATGGATTGTCAGTTTATTAGCCTGCATTGTGTACATGTGAAACTAGTTCTCACAAATCTCATGTTTGTTTGTTTGACAAGGTCCAGTCCAATAACTACAGTTCATACTGAACATGATGGTTTTTTTGTCTTGTATCTCGTCTGGATGGTTTCTCTGTGTCGAAATTCACAGTGTGCAATTATAATGTGTCTATTAAGTGTTGTGAAGGGGCTTTCACACGGACACACTGCAAAGAAATCAGTCTTTTTTGTCTTGTTTTGCAACACAATTATCTGAACAGCCTTACAACAAGACACTTGAGAAGTCTTGATTTTAAATAAATCTAACAGAGAGATGCAATATACAATAGCAAGGTGGTGAGTGTATAATGAATATGTCATTTTATAATAAAAATAAATAAATAAATAACATCCCTAATTCTTATTTGTTTTGAGCTTTGATGCCAGAGGCCTTAGACTAGGTCTGCATAAGTGCCTTCAACACTGCCTGCTCGAGTTCTCCATGTGGCATTTCACTGCGTTAAGTCTTTTAAGCCACTGTTGAAGCAAACAGTTACTTTCCTTAATCAGATTATACATGCTTTAATCCTTTTATTTATTTTCTGAGGCAGATGCAATTTTTCGCCTATGTGGATCGATCCTCAAGGCGATGTGATTTAGTTATGGCATCTGCCTTTGCCTGACTTACTGACTGTTCTTATTGATTTAATTTATTTTTATTCCGTAATAACCTGCAAACTTTTTGTGGCCGGCAGTGAAGAATTCTCATTCTTTGCCCTTCTTCTCTTCTTGTCTGATTCAGAAATCTGCCACTTTCCATAAATATGGTATAAAATAGGCCCTAACTATTAAAAAAAAAAAAAAAAAAAAAAAAAAAGCTTTTATGCTCCTTTTTCAGTAAATGGTAAGTGAACAGAGGTACTAAACCTTCAGGAAATTTTGATCATGAACCTTGGCTTGTCAACTAAATATTATATGAGCTGCTTAATTTTAAATTTAGTTTACTTGAGATGTGCAATATTTACAATCCTGTTCCAAAAACCTGTGTAAATACAGTTTACAGTGATTTTTCTAACAATAAACATTAAACAAACATCAAATTCAATTAATCTAATTCAATATAAATAAAATAAGATGGATGGATGGATGCATAAATGGATAAATGGATGGGTGGGTGGGTGGATGGATGGATAAATGGATGAATGGATAAATGGATGGATGGATGCATAAATGGATAGATAAATGGATGGATGGATGCATAAATGGATGGATGGATGCATAAATGGATGGATGATGGATGCATAAATGGATAGATAAATGGATGGATGGATGATGCATAAATGGATGGATGGATGGATGGATGGATAAATGCATAAATGGATGGATGGATAAATGGATGGATGGATGCATAAATGGGTGGATGGATAAATGGATGGATGGATAGATAAATGGATGGATAAATGCATAAATTGGTGGATGGATGGATAAATGAATGGAAGGATGCATAAATGGATGGATGGATGGATGGATGGATGGATGGATGGATGGATAAATGGATGGATGATGGATGCATAAATGGATAGATAAATGGATGGATGGATGGATGGATGGATGGATGCATAAATGGATGGATAAATGCATAACTGAATGGATGGATGGATGGATGGATGGATGGATGGATGCATAAATGGATGAATGGATAAATGGATGGATGGATGCATAAATGGGTGGATGGATAAATGGATGGATGGATGGATGGATGGGTGGGTGGATGAATGGATGGATGCATAAATGGATGAATGGATAAATGGATGGATGGATGCATAAATGGGTGGATGGATGGATGGATGGATGGGTGGGTGGGTGGATGGATGGATGGATGGATGGATGGATGCATAAATGGATGGATGGATAAATGGATAGATAAATGGATGGATAAATGCATAAATGGATGGATGGATAAATGGATGGATGGATGGATATAGATGGATGATAAATGGATGGATGGATGGATGGATGGATGGATGGATGGATGGATGGATGGATGCATAAATGATAGATAAATGGATGGATGATAAATGGATAAATGGTAACAGGTTTCTATGCAAATGTGACAATTAAACACTGTTTTTGCTGTTTAAAATTCATGAATTTAATACATTAATTTAACAATGATTGTTGAATACAGTAAAGAATGTAAAAATCTGTGAGGTGGAATCAGTCAAAAACCTCATTTCAAGGGATATGTTTAAAAACTGCCTACTTTTCATGCTCAGTTAATTTGGTATAATACGTTATCTAATACATCTAATAGGTTTCACTTTAAAAAGTACTTTGATTTGTAATGAATGCTTTTTAAAAAGTAGACAAAATGGGCACCCTATGGAAAGTGCCATCTCATATATGTGAATGCATAATATATCATTTAAATTATGTTTCACAATTGATTCTTTCTTCACTTAATGGTTGCAGTGCTTTGAGAAAGGTCACATGTTCTATAGATGATGCTTTGAGACCATAGAATATAAAAACGTTAATCCCATTCCTGCCTTAAAATGAGCTTCCTCAGACTTTCTTTTTTTAGTTGACTATCGCAAGCATCTAAATGACTCGGATAAGATCCACTTAATTGGTTCTTGAGTGTTCACTTCCTTTTTTCACTTGAATCCCAGGGGAACAATGACTATGTGCAAATTCCTCCTTAACGGAGACCATCGAGACAACATATCCACGGATTTGACCTTTCATTCCCGCCGACTCAGCGTCAGGATAGTTTTACGCTTAATAAATATATATGATCGCAGGATTATGCTAATGATGTTAAAATACATCAGATAATTAATCACTTTAGCCAATTAAATCCAGTGTAATTTTCAAGAGAGTTCTTAATAGGTAATTTAACTGCTGACGGTGCTGTTTAGGAAGACATTTCCAAGCTCACATCTGTCAAATGATCTGAGCTCATAATATAAAGATATGAATACTTGCTAAGATCCTCACATTTGATATTGACTTGAAGTCAACATGAAAATGCTGTGCACAATCCATTTCACTTCTGTAAAGTGATGTATTCTTGATTGAAAGATAAACAAACAAAAATAGAGGGAAAAATGACTCAGATTTGATTGTATGTAGATTTTAAAGTCTACATATGAGGCCACAGTGAATATTATATGCAGAAAATAGTTGGATATGCCGCTGTAAGTGCATCTTAAAAAACATCATGCAAAACCTCCAACAAATGCACCCACCAGGTCCATAAATACATGTAAGATTTGTTTGTTTTCAACATTGAGCAGCAAATCAGCATATTAGAATGATTTCTGAAGGATCATGTGACTGAAGTCTGGAGTAATGATGCTGAAAATTCAGCTTTGATCAATAAATTACACTTTACTATATATTCACATAAAACAGTTATTTTAAATTATAATAATATTTCTCAATATTACTGTTTTTACTGTATTTTTGATCAAATAAATGCATCCTTGAAGAGCAGACGAGACTTCTTTCAAAAACATTAAAAATTCTTACAAACCCAAAACTTTTGAACGGCACACCTCTGACAAACTAATGTGTTATAATAAAAAAAAAAATATCTGTAAAATCACAATTCAATCCATGCACATGTCATATTGTATCTGTAATGCACAAATAAATGCTGTTAATAATGACAAGAAATATACTTAAATTCACCTGTTTAACTGTAGACTCAATACAACATCATCACCATTAAATGTATAACATGCCGCAAGACATGTTCTTTGTGCTTTCGCTCTTCACTATTTAACATGTAATATTTAACATATGTATGTAATTAGCCTGAAACCCAGTCCTTGTCTGTTCTCAATGGAGAAAAAGGCCTCGTGGCCACATGGTGCAGCTGTGTACATTTCAGCATCGGTCCAAATGCACTGAATGTTACATATTTATATACGTATAAACAATGAGATCAGGCTGGCAGTTTCTGCATAATAGACTAACTTTACCTCAACCTTGCCCTCTTGGTCCAGACATTTCTTTGTAGTGTTTGATTTGCTGATGTGGCGTTGCTGTCATTCTTGCCTCTAATAACAGTGATTTATTTTAGAGTTTCTGAGTTACATTCATCTTTACAGTGACCATCGTCATTCCTTTTTTTTTTTTTTTTTATTATGTCTCTGGAATGAACTGTCAAGGTCTCATAGTTAGCAAAATCCCTAAGCAATAATCAAGAAAATTTAATGGTCATTTCAGGTGAAATTACTTGCTATTTCTCACAATCATGCAGCAAAAACTGAAGATTTTGTTCCAGTGCAAATACACTAAACATCCTTATGATCTTGTCTTGTTTTCTGAAAAAAAAAAAAAATTAAGTGGCTTTATGCTAAAAAATAGAAATAAAAATTTGCCAGTAGGGTAAGAAAAATAAACTTTAAATACACCATTTCAGATTTTTTTTTTTTTTTGCTTCATTTTTAATATTATTTATTTATTTATTTTTTAAAGAACACTTCATATCTTAAGGAATTTTGCTTCTCAAATAATTATGCATTGATTTAAGAATGTTTAGATATTTGTACTGGAAAACAAGAAAAAAAATACTGAAAAATAAAATCATTTTTTTGCAAAAAAATCATCTTATTTATTTCCCTTTTATCAACTGATTTAGACATAAAAATGATCAAATCAGCTCCCAAAAATCCCATAAATTATCTGAGCAATAAGCGATTGAACATACATTGACTCAGAATAAGTGTATAAGATCCCCGACTGGGAGGGAAATTGAAATTCTCCGACCATAACTCTTGTACCACAGCCATAAGGAGCAACCATCTGTACTGCTTGATAAATGAAAAGACTCTACATCCATCAACAATATCCTTAACCACATTACTGAGGCATTTAGGTGTCTAAAATAACACTGAAAGCATTTCTAACATTTCATATTATCAGTCAAGCATCTGTCTCTCAGTTAAAAACAATATACTAATATTATATTTGAAACTAAAACGCCTAAGAGGAGCTGTGACTTATAATGGTTTATATTGTTTCTGCCTCATCATACAAGTGAAATTGCTTTTTGGTCAGGCAGTCTTGCGAGTCTAAAGGTGTCACCTTTCAGTTTAAACCAATAAAAGCAAGGCCGTGATCTTTTTATTAAGTGCCAATGAATTGCAATCTGAAAGCAGGCTTCTTGATTTGACCAAAGAAAACATGTACACATTCTCTTTCACCTGTATCTGAATCACATTGATCGTGCGACCGGCTCTCCAGATGAGATTTAAAGGAATCGCAATACCACAAATCACATTTGCTGAAGCTGCACCGGTCTAACTGTTAAAAGTCTCATATCGGTTTCTCATATGTGCTTTTGTTCAAACGGCACTGTGAAGATTTTATATCTGTAACTAAAAAACTGTTGAAAAGTCCAAAATGTTTTGTAACTTTTTATACTTAAATGAAATATACTCTTTACTGCATCTTGTGAGGCCAGCATTAGTTAAAGGGGTGGTTATTTATGATTTCTCTTTTTTTAACTTTAGTTAGTGTGTAATGTTGCTGTTTGAGCATAAACAACATCTGCAAAGTTACGACACTCAAAGTTCAGTGCAAAGGGACATATTTTCTGTTAGAGAATTCACTGTTTAAGGACTACAACACTAAAATTTACATAGATCCCACCCCCGAGAACATGCAACAAAGAGGGTGATGCCATGTTTAAGGGACAGGTCAAGCATTTAATGCAACCCTATGCACACTGTTTAGTTGTCTGAAAGTTAACCTGGACATTTGCTGTATCTGTTATCAAGTTTACAGTATTTGTTTTTAATATGCAAACCTTTAGAAAAAGAAAAAGGTTTAAACTTTATACTGTATCCTTTATATCAAGATCTCAAGTGTTATCACAACTCAAAAACATCAGAATTACATCAAATACAAGCTGGAGCAGTGCTCTAATAAAATGCTTTCAGTTGTCACTGAGCAGCCTGTCAGATGATGCAAAACCCAATAAAGCAGAATCTAGTCTAGATGAAGTTAAGTGGAATAAGTCGCTCTATTAGAGTACGAAAACATCTCGAGATTACAAATAACAGGTGTAAAAGAGCTTGTTATTATGCACAATGATACAATGATGATAATAATAACAGTTGTGAATGGCACAACAGAACAAATCAATATAAATCAAGGAAACAATGGGTTTACGTTGAGCACGACGAAGGTAAGGTTTTGTGTTTATTTATCAGGTGGGACCTCAATGTTATCGTCGCATTTCCATAAAGCAGCAGGCAGGCTTTTGTGCCGTGACACAAAGGTTGATTGATTGCCTAGAGATTTTTTTAGTCATTACACAATGAGCGTTTCACGCCAAACACTACACACAACAATACACACTCGCCACGAAGGAGAGGAGTAATGAAACGCCCTTGGACAGGACAGCCTTCGTTAACCGTGACCGGAGTTAAGGGCAAACACTGACATTATGGATGGATCAGCATATGATAAACCGTTTGCAGTGCATATAGTCTAGAAGGGTATAGTTATTTCAGAGTGCCTTGTCTGCAATGTGTTAGACTTCATTAAAGTATAAAAGCACAAGTATAAAAAGGTGACTCTGAAACTGCTGTAAATGTCAGACATTAAAAGACAACAGAGAGAACAAATGCACTCAATAAAGTCCATTAATAAACATCAGATACTGGTCATTGGTGTCATTTCAGCACTGTGCTTACAGTATTAGTGGCTCTTTAAATATCAAAATACTTGGTGTAGTTGGACTATGTAGGCAAACATTCAAAAATATGAATTATGCATGATAAATTATGCCTCTTAAATCACATCTAACATTTGATCTATTCATATTCAACATTTCTAAGTATTTGAATAGTTGTGCATCATTTAATAATGATAATATTGAAACATTTATCTTTATTATCAATGTTGAAAACAGTTGTGTACTTTCAGGATAATCAAAAATCAGCATATTAGAATGATTTCTGAAGGATCATGTGACACTGAAGACTGGAGTAATGATGCTGAAATTCAGCTTTGATCACAAGAATAAATTATATTCTAAAATATATTTACATAGAAAATGGATATTTTAAATTGTAATAATATTACTGATTTTACTGTATTTTTAATTAAATAAATGCAGCCTGGGTGAGCAGAAGAGACTTTTTTCAAAAACATGAAAAAATCTTACCAATACCAAACTTCTGAATGGCAGCGTATATAACACAGTAGTCTATAAAGCATGTGCACTTTATTTCAAGTCATTGAAAGATACATAATCTGAAGTCTGAAATTTGTGTTTGAATTGAGTGTTTTTGGGTGAATTGTCCCTTTAAGATGATTAATGATCTGTAAAAAACAGCTATTATTATCAGAGGCCATGAAAACGTGTTTTATTGTCTTTTAAGAGGATTCAGACTTAATGTCTTGAATATATCGCATTTATCTTTACTAATTAGCTGTCTCTGTAGTCCTTGTTATGGTGAAGACATAATTCTATGCAATTACGCATTAAGTGTCCTGCTATGTGCAACAGTCTGACAGCGTATTTGAAAGTTTGTTCTTTCTTTCAGTTCCTGCACTTTTCTTCAGCTGTGGTCATTGGATTCTCTGAGATGATTGCAAAGATCACTAGAATGATTTATTGTCTCTGCATATATTTTTGGCATTGTTTTAACACTCGGTTTACAAAAGAATAAATGCCTTAGTTGGTGTTTGTTTCTGTTTCTGAATCTGTAGTATTAAATAACATTTATACTGATGGTTCTGTATAGTATGTACTACACAAAAATGCTGGGTTAAAAACAACCCAAGTTGGGTTGAAAATGGACAAAACCCAGCGATTGGGTTGATTTGACCCAGCGGTTGGGTTAAATGTTTGCCCAACATGGTAGTCAGTTTTATTTAACTCAACTATTGTTTAAAAATAACTGTATTGCTTAAAATGAACCCAAATATACTGGAAATTAACATTTATTAATAGGATTTTTAATTTCCTATGGAAGAGGATTAGGGCCAAGCAATAATAAAAAACCATCTCGAGATTAAAGTTGTTAAATTTCGAGAAAAAAGTTGAGATAAAATGTTGAGCATAAAGTCATTAAATTACGAGAAAAAACTCGTTAAATTTAAAACAAAAGTCGAGATAAAATGTTGAGAATAAAGTCATTAAATTACAAGAAAAAACTCGTTAAATTTCAAGAAAAAAGTCGAGATAAAATGTTGAGAATAAAGTCATTAAATTACGAGAAAAAAGTCGTTAAATTACGAGAACAAATTTGTTAAATTATGAGAAAAATGTCGTTAAATTTCAAGAAAAAAGTCTAGATAAAATGTTGAGAATAAAGTTGTTAAATTACGAGAACAAATGAGAACAAATTGTTAAATTATGAGAAAAATGTCGTTAAATTTCAAGAAAAAAGTCGAGATAAAATGTTGAGAATAAAGTCATTAAATTACGAGAATAAACTCATTAAATTACGAGAAAAAAGTTGTTAAATTACGAGAACAAATTTGTTAAATTACGAGAATAAATTCGTTAATTTAATGACTTTATTCTCAACATTTTATCTCGACTTTTTTCTCGAAATTTAACAACATTTTTCTCATAATTTAACAAATTTGTTCTTGTAATTTAATGACTTTTTTCTCGTAATTTAATGAGTTTATTCTCAACATTTTATCTCAACCTTTTTCTCAAAATTTAACAACTTTAATCTTGGTTTTATTTTTTTATTATTGCTTGGCCCTAATCCTCTTCCGTAATTTCCAACCTATTTTGGGTTCATTTTAATATAATATCCATATAGTCATTTTTAAACAATAGTTGGGTTAAATAAAAGTACCCAGCAGATTGGGTAAACATTTAACCCAACCGCTGGCTTAAAACATCCCATTTGTCGGGTTAAAACAAACCAATTGCTTGGTTTGTTCATTTTCAACCCAACTTGGGTTGTTTTTAACCCAGCATTTTTTAGATTGGCAAGTAACACATTGAATTAAACACAATTTTGAAGTAGAAATAGTATTTTCTTGTAACAGTACTACAATAATGTTCATTTTTTTAGTGTGCATGCTAATCATTTAGCATAATTCTCCGTTTTTAAATCAGAGGGAAATCTTCCAATTAGCCGTTTCCCAGACCAATAACAGTGAGCGATCGTGAAGTGAATGTCAGCGCATGACGTACAGAGGTATCTTTGAAATTGCCAGAGACCCCAGCTAAAGACCTCCGCACCTCATTAAATGCAATTGGAAGAGCATGTCTAATTGTTCCACTCCATTTCTGTCTCTAATTCTGAGCCGAAAATGATAAAAATCTTTGAACCGGAAACAATTATAGCGCCTTTCTGTTATGAAACGATAAGAGCAGAGTGACAATTGCCAAGCCAGGTCCTTGCCTTTGTTTCCTTGAAAAAAAAATAGATAAATAAATAAAATAAAGTGCATTCATGCCAAACTTCTGAGGGAATTATTAAAGATGCTGTTGATGGAATAAACCCCTGTAATTCTGGAGACATCTGGCAGTGTTTTGTGGAGATTTCTATCATTTTTCACTGGGGTTGTACAGGTGAAACCAGCCCTCTCCGGAGCCCGGGGGCATGTTGACAATGCCTTAAAGGCACTCTCTGCAGTGCAAATCAAATCCACTCAAATCCCTCAAGGTTGGAGTTTGTGGCACGTGGATATAAGGACAGGCAGTGACAGACATGTTCCTCTCTCCCTCTTTTGCTTTATCTCTCTGCCTTTTTCTCCCTTAAACTCAAAATTTACTGTCTGTCATGTCCATTTTGAAGACAAAAAGAATGATAGCTTTGAGTGAGAAAGGCATATTTGTTATTGATAATCTTCTGCAGTCAAAGCTCTGAAATGAACGCCAAAAGTTGGTGTCTGTTACATCTGATGCCAAACACTAAAGGTTCTTGTGTGTCTTGTTAATTTTTGACATACTTTCAATGCTGCAGTATTTAATTTGAGAGCTGCACTGAAGGTTAAGATGTGAATAACTTGAGTCTTTTCCTTTCACAAAGATAACAAGATATATGGACTATTTGTACGGTCCCATATACACTACCATTCAAAAGTTTTGAGTGAGATTTATTTTTTCAACAGTGGCAATAAAGACACTTATAATGTTACAAAAGATTCTATTTCAATTAAATGCTGTTCTTTTGACATTCTATTCATCAAAGAGAACTGAAAGTTCTGAAGTATCACGTGTTCAACGAAAATAAGAAAAGCTTTGATCACAGGAATAAATTACAATTTTCCATATATTCATATAGAACAGTTATTTTAAACTGTAATAATATTACACACTATTACTGTTTTTACTGTATTTTGGATCGAGTAAATGCAGCCTTGGTGAGAAGATCTGAAAATGTCATAAAATGAAAAAAAAATCTGTGTGAAGATTCATCAAAATTCTATAATTGTTTTATATGGAAGAAAAATAACAGCACACAGGTTTGGAAAAAAATAGCAGAATTTACATCTTTGGGTGACCTATTCAGTTAAAAGGTCTGATTATTTGTCTACCGTATTGATTTTGATGCTTGCGCTGGAATCGTACCAAAGGCAAAATATCTGGTATGGAGCCAACCCTACATCCAACACTATAGGATTTCAGCAAGAAAATAAGTTCCCACAGAAGTCCTTGACATAATGGGCTGGTAATCCATCTGTTTGTATTCTCTCGAGTGGCTTCCAGTTGAAAACAAAGAGTTAACCCTGATTGCTACTCTTAGATGAGTTCGCGGCCATAAAGCGCCACTCTGCGATCACCCTCTCCCTTCGGTCTCGATTTTTCACACCGGTCCAGGGGTTTCATGGCCGAGCAGAGATGGTTTTGGCAGCCTTCCCGGAGTGAAGCCAATTGAGGATTGATTTAGATTCAGGGTGCAAGAGAGAGAGAGAGGTTATCTATGAAGATATTCTATTCCCTTTGTGGAGGCTTTATCCAGCTCAAGAGATGCATTGTACCCACAGATGTGTCTGAAAGTCCGTATCCTAGCCCCACGGCAACCTACCCAGCATTCTCAAAGGTCACTCCAAGCCAAAGGTCATTTTGAAGGTTTATGTAGCATATCAATGTTGTGATTGCATTGCAAAAGTTGTCTGAGTGGGCTGAAATAATTCAGTTGAAATATCGAAATTTTAGCGTGGGACTTCTTCGGCTATAACCTTCCTGCAAAGTCCAATGTTAATGGTTCAGATTTATATTTCACTTCCTATGTCACTGCGCATGGATGCATTTGAGGCCTATATGCAATATTTCCCACTATATAATGGAGGGTTTTAAAGCATTTAGCAATATAATGCAACAAAACAAAATGGGTAAAAATATGGGGTAAGTTGTCACAATGGGAACCTGTTGTTTGACAGTGATTTGAAAAACGTTTGTAATATTCAATAAATGCTTTACATTTCCCGTTTCAATTCACCTTTTCATTATTATTGTTGCCTCTAGTAATTATGCATCTGATTTTTAATTTCCAATCTATTTTGGGTTCATTTTAAACTAGACATAGTCATTTTTACACAATAGTTGAGTTAAATAAAACTACCCAGCACGTTGGGCAAACATTTAACCCAACCACTGAGTTAAAAGAACTAAGTCGCTGAGTTTGTCCATTTTCAACCCAGCATTTTGTAGAGTGTATGGTAAACAATTTCATCCCTATAATGCACATCCAGAGTTTTTAACAGCATCAATGGCTCTTTGACAATCCATGCTTGGCTATGAGTAGAAAGCTTCTGTCCAAAACTGACAAAATTCTCTTGATTTCATTCCCAGCATCCACACAAACTTTACGCTGCCCAGACATCTGGACATATGCATCATCTGTAAAACATCATGTTCGATTTTGAGCATCATATTTGTTTACAAATATCCAATAAACATTCGCTAAAAGAACAAATGCACATGCACATCTCAGTTGTTGTTTTGCTCAAGCTTCTTGCTCCACAGATGTTTCTCCTTTAAAAAATCCTCACAGGAGAGCTCAACAACGCCTCAAATATCAGATACCAAAGTCTGCCATCAAAAGTCAGAGATATCAAATATTTCTCATCAAATAATCTGAGCTGCTCTCCACATCAGTTGTATTGCCCTATACTCTTATAGGACTGACAAAGTACTTAAGTTAAATATAGTAATCTATTGAATTATAAGAGCACATGTGCTATATTTGAAGTCTTCTGAAGTCATCCAACAGGTTCTGTGAGATGAACAGGTTGGATGTCAATAACATCAAATGTCACTGGTTCTCAAGCATCTCATAACTAAATGTCATGACGTCAAATGTATTTGCTTTGAGAGCTGCTACAGAAACCTCAAATATAGTGGACAAGTCAAACAAACAAACTACTTTTATAGTACTTTTGTGCTTTTTGGAGCATGACAGACATGGTCATCCTGACCTGCTGTTTCACAGAAACAAGCTGTTTGGGGAACCATGAAAAACATGAAACAAATATATGACGATTTCCATTTCTAGGTAAACTATTTCTTTAAAGAAGTCTTCATTCAGTATTTTACTGGTGTTTGCTTTGTCAGTACACAATATTAACAAAGTTTTAATTAACTTAATTCAACACGGAGCACATCTCAATCGAACAACCGAGCTACATCGCATGGCACTCTTTCAAAAAGAAAACCAAAAGATTGTTTAAATAGCAGCTCTCGACTCTAGTAATGACAAAGATAATGACTCTGTTTGAGGTGAATATGAGATTTTGATTGGAGAAAATGGCCAAAATCCACAGCATGAGAAGTTGTCGTCCGTCTGAAGCCTGCCATCTGAACTGTGCCAATATTTGACCTCCCTCAAAGACAGAAAATCTAATCAAAACAGAGAGTCCTGCAGCTGATATGGATCATATTGATCGAGCTTCAGCTGTTGTCATCCCTGTGTGGATGTGTTCATTCTTGTGTGGACTGTGATGTTGCCATGACTACAGACACGATGTCAACAGTGTCTATGGCGGGATGTGATCTGAGAGACACAGATTGACCTGAAGTGTTTTTTTATATTACAAGGGAGCCTGGAGCTAGTTGTCACACTTTTACTCCAGTGAATATTCATTATATTTTTATTTATTTTAGGCACAAACCTAGTTTTGACTAAAAGCCTTTTTTTAACATTTACCACAAAAACAAAAAAAAACAAAACAAAAAAAAACAGAAGTTAAAAATACAGAGGGACATGTTGTCACAATGGGAACCTGCTGTTTGACAGTGATAAAATACATATTATTATTATTATTATTATTATTATTAATAATAATAATATTAAATATATAAAATATGAATAAGTAAAGTAAAGTATTCTTTCTTTTTTCAAATGATTGATTAGCTGCATAAAACTGCAGCAAAATATAATAATAATAAGAAGAATAAATAAATAAAAAAGAGTATTAAACGTGATATTGGATTTTTTTTATTTCAGAAAGACAAAATTTATCCAATATTTTATATAAAAATTAAATATATTAAATATATTTTAAATAAATAATAATAATAATAATAATAATAAAAAAAGAAGAAGATATATATATATATATATATATATAGACCCCCTTAAATTTTTCACTCTTTGTTATATTGCAGCCATTTGCTAAAATCATTTAAGTTCATTTTTTTTCCTCATTAATGTACACACAGCACCCCATATTGACAGAAAAACACAGAATTGTTGACATTTTTGCAGATTTATTAAAAAAGAAAAACTGAAATATCACATGGTCCTAAGTATTCAGACCCTTTGCTTAGTATTTAGTAGAAGCACTTTCCCTCGATTGCAACCAGTCGTCCTGTCCCTGCAGCTGAAAAACACCCCCACAGCATGATGCTGCCACCACCATGCTTCACTGTTGGGACTGTATTGGACAGGTGATGAGCAGTGCCTGGTTTTCTCCACACATACCGCTTAGAATTAAGGCCAAAAAGTTCTATCTTGGTCTCATCAGACCAGAGAATCTTATTTCTCACCATCTTAGCAAACTCCATGCGGGCTTTCATGTATCTTGCACTGAGGAGAGGCTTCTGTCGGGCCACTCTGCCATAAAGCCCCGACTGGTGGAGGGCTGCAGTGATGGTTGACTTTCTACAACTTTCTCCCATCTCCCGACTGCATCTCTGGAGCTCAGCCACAGTGATCTTTGGGTTCTTCTTTACCTCTCTCACCAAGGCTCTTCTCCCCCGATAGCTCAGTTTGGCCGGACGGCCAGCTCTAGGAAGGGTTCTGATCATCCCAAACATCTTCCATTTAAGGATTATGGAGGCCACTCTGCTCTTAGGAACCTTAAGTGCAGCAGAAGTTTTTTTTTGTAACCTTGGCCAGATCTGTGCCTTGCCACAATTCTGTTCAGGCAGTTCCTTTGACCTCATGATTCTCATTTGCTCTGACATGCACTGTGAGCTGTAAGGTCTTATATAGACAGGTGTGGCTTTCCTAATCAAGTCCAATCAGTATAATCAAACACAGCTGGACTCAAATGAAGGTGTAGAACCATCTCAAGGATGATCAGAAGAAATGGACAGCACCTGAGTTAAATATATGAGTGTCACAGCAAAGGGTCTGAATACTTAGGACCATGTGATATTTCAGTTTTTCTTTTTTAATAAATCTGCAAAAATGTCAACAATTCTGTGTTTTTCTGTCAATATGGGGTGCTGTTGGTACATTAATGAGGAACAAAATTAACTTAAATGATTTTAGCAAATGGCTGCAATATAACAAACAGTGAAAAATGTAAGGGGGTCTGAATATTTTCCGTACCCACTGTATATATATATATATATATATATATATATATATATATATATATATATATATATATATATATATATATAAAGTTTTGCACTAGATGTTTAAAAACATAAAAATCACTGTTAGATAAAACTATAAAACCTCATAGTTACTGAGATACTATGACAAGCCCCACTGTCCCCTATTGTATGAATTGAGAATGAAGCTCGACTTTCACCAGCTACTGTAGGCTGTGGTGCATTTCCCAAGGTTCAAAAAATAAACAGTTGAAAGTGTTGTACAAAAGAATTGAATCTTCCAGCACTTGAGAGAGGAACCCATCCTCCTTTGAGGAGAAGCTCCAGCAGAAACACTCTGAAGTGCTTTATGTGTGCCACAGGTCTGCGAGAGAAATCAGTCAAGCAGACTCAAATGTGGGCTGCTCTTCACACCTACATTTTACACGAAAACAGGGAGGCAGTGTCACTCTTTGAGTGTTCACAGATTCCGAAATAGAAGTGACAAACAGAGAGAGCATTCCAAGCTGAATTCTGTCAGGGGTTTTGTCAGGAATGGCAGCTCTAATTAATGGACATGAACAGCTTGGCAGAGAGAAAAAAGAAAAGAAAAGAAAAAAGAACAGTGCTTCAAGGGCCACCGATTCAACCTTGTGTCTCCCGGCATGACATGTTACCAACTGTCGAGATTTTGGCTCGGCTGCATCTGTTGGGAGTCTCTTTGGCTATGACTGAAGGTGCTTTAGAGTGCGAGTCTGTTTATTTCACAGGTAATTTAATCTAATTAAGTAGACAAGAGATCTGGCATGTTGCATCTAGTATCAATGTATGAGGGGAAACAGCCTATAATGAATCGTGAGCCCTGGAAAGTTCACACGTGGCCTGTCGGAACGATATTTTCCCATATTGGATGTTTATCGAGCGACTCCTGGACTCCGTTCGGCATCAATATAAAAGGCGCATTGGATGCTAAAGACTTTTGATTTGCAACCATTTACACGTTGTTTATTTTGACAGTCAGTCTTGCAGAAAGTTGGAGTTTGTTGGAGCTCCACTTCGACACTCTACAGATCCATCAGGGTACGATTTAAGCACCACCTGCCTTACGCTGATTGATGAGCCATACGGTTAGTTGCACGCGCCGGTCTATTTCCGTTCTGCTTCGGTGAAGAGCTAAGGAGGACGACATTCATCGGCACCAAAGACGTGAAATTACAGCTTGACGGCTTTCTGTATCCATGCATGAATACTATTTAGACACAAAACTGCAGCTATAGGTGCAACTTCAACTGACTTGTGTTCAGCTAAATATTTTGCTGCTGTCAAAACACAAAAGTAAATCTTTTAAATATTAAATAATATTTAATCTGAAATATAAATATAATTTTCCACATTGCATATATATATATATATATATATATATATATATATATGCCAATATATATGACAACTAGTGACAACTAGCCCCAGCATCCCCTGCTGTATTAACTGAGAATTCTGCTCGACTTTTACCAGCTACTGTAATACACTCGACATGAAATTATATCTTGACGGCTTGCTTTATCCATGCATGAATACCTATTTGAAGCAAAACTGAGGCTGGATGCAACATCAGCTTGTGTTCAGCTAAACATTTTGCTGCTGTCAAAACACACAAACGCACAAACCACAGCACGCTTCCAGAAGTTCTCAGATGGAGGAATGTAATGAATTGCATGCATTTTTCGACACCCTCTGTGTAACAACTCCATGGCTTTTTCCCGCCGTGGGTTATAGAGGACTTTGGCACGTGTCAGACGTTGGCAGCACGCGGCGCACACAGAGTTCAGCAGCTGGTAAAGGTCCACATGAGTCAACGGCCGCAGCCTATGGGACCTGCACCCTGGGGACCGTGTTCAGTCTACAGGACTTAATTTTCCCTGCCTATGGTTCTCCGCAGACTCGCCGCAAACTGATATCTTTTAGCGAGCGCCTCAGGCAAGGCCAGTCTCTACATATTCAACTTGACAGGCAAACCGGGGGAAACAAAGTGCAGTGACCCAGATTGAGACTCTTTGAAGGAAGGGAGCGCAAAGGAGCAAAACCCGTCTCCTCCATTTCCAGTGGCCCCTTCTGCCCTCACTTCTATTCAAAGTTTTATTTTCTTGTACTTCATGTTATTTTTCTATCATTTGTGTTTATGCCTCATGAACAGACATTGGTTTATACTAACCAGAGTTAAGGAAGCTACTTGAGATTATGAGTAGTTTGACAAGCAACAGTTTCAAAAGAGAACTAGACTTCAGGGTTTTTGAGAATTTCTTCCTGGTTTTGAATTAAGGTAATTCGAATTTGAGTGCAAGAATATATCTGTAATTAGACAGGTAAAGTTTGTCTAGACAACTTTTAAATGTTAGCTTGGCAAAGGCTTGTTTGAAGAAAAAAAGAAAAAAGCTTAAAATTTAAAGTCATTATTTTTTCTCCATATAGTGGACTTCACTGGGGTTCAACGGGTTAAAAGTCCAAATGTCAGTTTCAGTGCAGCTTCAAAGAGCTCTATACGATCCCAGACGAGGAATAAGAGTCTTATCTGGGGAAACCTTCTTCCTTTTCTATATTTATCTAAAGGGTACTTCATTTCCCCACAATGCATTATTACCTGTGTTGAATGTTGAATTTCTTTGAATTGCAACCGAGTAAATTTATCTCCTTGTCATCTCATAAAAATTCCATATGAGTTTTACCTGGAAATTGATCAAACATCAAATAGAACTGCAATATGAAAAGAGAGAGAGAGAGAAAAAAAAAAAAAAAAAACTACAAACATAGAAAGAGGACTTTGCTTTCTTTCTCATTTCAGAAGACCACCACATGCTGCTGCTGGACACTGATTGATTTGGACCAACTGAAGCAGCTGCTAACCACTAAACTCAAGAGCCAACAGAGCGCTGAACCATGCAGCACATGAAGGTGACTGAAGATCCAACCGATAAGATTCTGCCCTCAAAGTTCAAGCACACATTTCAGGAGACAAGGAAGAAATGTCAATGCAATAAATTCATTCATATTCATTCTTTGCTATTGTGCAATGACACTTTTCACTGTTTTTCAGTGACTCTTTCTGCATGTTACAGGTGACACTGAATCATTTATTCAGCCAACACACTGATTCACTCAGGAACAAATCAAGTGAAAGTCATTATGAGTGAGTAATTGAATAATTTACTAAACCAATTTTTTCAAAGCAATTGATTCATTCAGGAAGTTGCAGCCTCGTACCTATACTTTTTAAGGAATATTTTGTGCACAAAACCCAGAATCGTACAGTAGATTGATGCTAAGGATTTATTGTTTGTTATTTTATGTATCATAAAAGAAACATGCAATTAAGATATCAATTTATTAGAAGCTTTAAATGAAAATACAGCTTTTAACATTATATCTTAAAAAAATATCATGCATTTATGAACTCATCTTATGGTTCATTATATTCAGCATAAAGTCAATGTTATCCATATTCAAACTGATACTGAAATCTTTAATTAAACAGAGATGACAGTCTAGAATGCATGCATTAAACATCAGATGCACTACAGGAAAAGCTCTCGTGACAGAAGTCTCAATCGCATCAAGTATACCAACTTCTGTACCATTTACCCATAATTAAATTTTTTATAAATGTAGCTTTGAGAGTGGTTGGAAATGACCCCAATTTCCTTGCAGTAATTATGGCAATCTGCCTGTGTGACACCGCAGGCCAGACCTCCAATCTCTCCGGGCTTCTCTCCTTGCTGCATTGACTCTCCTTTGCACCCATCATTTAATTACCTCAATTAAAGCAGTAATTAATCATCTGCCTAAGAATCCATTACTAGCCAATGACTGAAATTGTCCTTTAATCAAAAGCTTCGGCGTGACACGCAGGTCAATGGCCACTGCCGAAGCACATGAAAAAGTGCGCTCTCATCATTTCCCGTGATGTTTACCAGACGCTGGCCTGGCCTTACTGTATGACTGGCAGCTTCACTTCTCCTAATGAGCAGCACAGAGCTTTGGACCCCAAGCGATAACTGCAAGCGGCCTCATTAAAATACGATAAGTTAAAAACACAGCTGAGCAATTAATTGTTGCCTGTCAACATTAAATGATCTCACCTGCCACTGTTTATCTCGTCGCTACTTCAGATTGTTTGGCAGGGAGAGAGTTGAATTACAACTCAGAGTAATGAGTTAATTGTTTGTATTTCTTTTTGAAGTCTGGTTAGTCAAGGTTTCTTGCGTCATTTCTTGCAGCAACAACAACAACAACAAAAGTACACACCCAAGTTCTGTATCTTTATATAGTAAATATAAGTTTTTTTATGATTTCTTTGAAAGATTAGATGGGTACAGACTTAACCCTCTAAAACCTGACATTTGAAATACTTGAATTTGAATTTGAAGTCCTTTTTTGAAAATGGAACAATTTATTGAAACTTTAGACAAAATAATAATAAAAAAGAAATTAAGTTTGCATATGTGTTTTTTTGTTGAGTATCATTTTGATACATCAGGCTTTTATGGCTCATATAGTATGATATTGTAAGAATATGGACCTCATACTCAAGGAAAAAAAACACCTTATTCAGAGGCACAAACTGAGCAAAAATATGCAATTTGGTGCATATACTGATATTTATATGGCCAAAAAGTAAGATGAAATTTTGAAAGCTTGTAATCAACAAGGTCTTTAAAACAGTATCTACTTACATAAAATGCATATAAATATCATTCATCACTCTATATCTGCCTATAATATGTCTTAGTTAGATGATATTTAAATGCTTAGATTTATGATCAAATCTTTGTCATTTCTAAACATAAAATGCAATGCAATACAATGATGATTGAGAAATAAACATAAATGTTCCTCAAAAGACTGATGATCATATTTGATACTCACATTTGCATGATTTTTCTAAAAACGATGCATAATCAAGTAAACCTAAGACCCTTCAGTCCAGTAGTGTTGATCTTGAAATATTATTAACAGTATAAAAGTTATCCTTACAATTTCTTTATAAAAAATCAGTAAAGATATCATAGCAAAAAAACATGTGAAGCACAACCCTAATAAAAGGCTTTTGTTGGCTAAAAAAAGTACAAACTATCAATCAGACAACAGAAGGCATGTAGTACATTTTGTGTTTTGATCATTTTGATCATTTAGAGGTCTTAAAAATATGTGTATCAAATATGATACAGTATAAGGTTTATAATATATACTGCTAATTGCAGTGGTCAACATTCTGAATGAAAGTAGTCCAGAAGCCACACAGGTAAAGATGAGACATTTAATTTCATTTCATTTCAAGTGTGTCCAATACAAGCGCTTGCTCACTAGTGTCTCCCAGAATGGGGTGGATTAAGCTTACTTATGCGAGCAAGCAATTTATACACACCCGCAGAAGGTAGAAGAGCTCCACTCCACCTCCGCGGCCCACTGAACGAAGTGCAGTCAAGCAATTAGGTCAGGCACTCGCCTGGGCAACCCGCTTCAGTGGCTCTGATGGGTCCTGACTCTTATCTGCCATGGTCAGCCAGCAAGAAGAACAAATTAGCTGTAGGAAGATGATGACAAAGAGTGGACACGAGTCAGAGGCAGGCCAGAGTTTGAGAGAAGGGCGAGTTGAAGCGACTTGGCGTTAGTCACAGAGATCACAGACATTCGTTTTGTCCCGATAAGCCTGGCCGTCGGCTCCAGCATGAATCTGTGTAGGCCAGCACTTTGCATGGCACCGCAGGGGCCAGAAACATATACAACGACAACAGCGGCTCAAGACAACATGACCTGAAAATAGGTCACATGTCTGTTCTGAGGGTCACAGACAGCCGGGGGGGAGGGGGGATGCTGAGAATGCAAATAATAAACTGCATTTGTAATAATAATCCATCATATATCAAAGTAAACAGGCTTACTGACTTTTAAAAGAAGAAAACATTTCCAATATATCTTGTTAGTGGAATGGATGGATGGATGGATGGATGGATGGATGGATGGATGGACGGATGGATGGATATAGAGATGGATGGATATACGGATGGATGGATATACGGATGGATGGATGGGCAGATGATGGATGGATGGATATCGGTTGGATGGATGTATGATGGATGGATATACGGATGGATGATGGATGATGGATACACGGTTGGTTGGTTGGTTGGTTGGTTGGTTGGTTGGTTGGTTGATTGGATGGATGGATGGACGGACGGATACACGGTTGTGTGGACGGATGGATACAAGGTTGGATGGATGTATGGATTGATAAAAGGTTGGATGATAGATAGATATGATGGATGGATTCACGATTGGATGGATAAACCATTTGTTTGAATGGATGGATTCACTATTGGTTGAATGGATGGAATCACTATTGGATGGATGGATGGATGGATGGATATATGGATTTATGGATATCGGTTGGGTGGATGGATGGATGGATGGATGGATGGATGGATATAAGGATGGATGATGGATACAAGGTTGGATGGATGTATGGATTGATAAAAGGTTGGATGATAGATAGATATGATGGATGGATAAACCATTTGTTTGAATGGATGGATTCACTATTGGTTGAATGGATGGAATCACTATTGGATGGATGGATGGATGGATGGATGGATGGATGGAGAGATGGATGGATGGAAGGATGGATGGATATATGGATTTATGGATATCGGTTGGGTGGATGGATGGATGGATGGATATAAGGATGGATGATGGATACACGGTTGGTTGGATGGATGGATGGATAGATGTATATATGGATGGATGGGCAGGTGATGGATGTATGGTTATTGATTGGATGGATGGATGGATGGATGGATACACATTTGGATGGATGGATATTGGAAACACGGTTGGTTTGATGGATGTATGGATTGATAATCGGTTGGATGGATGGGTGAATGATGGATACACGAATGGATGGATATACAGTTGGGTGGATGGATAGATGGATATACGGTTGGATGGATGGATTGATACATGGTTGGATGGATGGATGGATGGATGGATACATGGTTGGATGGATACACGGCTGGTTGGTTGGATGGATGGATTCACGATTGGATAGATGGATGGATGGATGGGCAGATGATGGATGGATGATATCAGTTGGATGGATGGATGGATGGATATATGGATGGATGATGGATACACGGTTGGTTGGATGGATGGATGGATGGATGGATATACGGATGAATGATGGATACACGGTTGGTTGGATGGATGGATGGATGGATGGATGGATATACGGATGGATGATGGATACACGGTTGGTTGGATGGATATACGGATGATGGATGGATATATGGATGGATGATGGATACACGGTTGGTTGGATGGATGGATGGATGGATGGATGGGCAGATGATGGATGGATGGATATTGTTGGATGGATGGATGATGGATGGATATAAGGATGGATAATGGATGATGGATACACGGTTGGTTGGTTGGTTGGATGGATGGATGGATGGATGGATGGATTAACGGATATACAGCGAAAATAGGTCACATGTCTGTTCTGAGGTACACAGACAGGGGGGGGGGGGGGGGGGGGGGGGGGGGATGCTGAATGCAAATAAAATAATAACTGCATTTGTAATAATAATCCATCATATTTCAAAGTAAACAGGCTTATTGACTTTTAAAAGAAGAAAACATTTCCAATATATCTTGTTAGTGATATGGATGGATGAATGGATGGATGGATGGATGGATGCACGGTTGGTTTGTTGGATGGATGGATGGATGGATGGATATACTGATGGATTGATGGGTGGATGTTGGATGGATATTCGGATATATGGATATATGGATATACAGATGGATGGATGGATGTTAAGGACTTTGTGTACAATAATCCAGCAGTAGAGGATGAATCACATCTACAACTGAAATACAATCTTGTCTTGACTGGAATGTAAGTGAAATTCAGCTCTCTGAATTTGAGGTCAAGCTGCACTCAGAGGCAAAAATGTAATTCAAGGCCAAATTCAGCTAAAAAGTCCAAATACTCTTAAGCTAATACATTAGTTGCAGAATAAGCCACACATCGCACACTATTTAAAGTTTATATGCACATCTCAGAGATTTGAAAACCATGAATATATAGATATTTTACACTGCATAATATACAGTAGTCACATTAAAAGCACCAAAGAAGCCCAATTATAGTTCCTGTGTCTATTGCCACTTTTCATGTGATGAAGTAGCTTGTAATGTATTCCCCCAGGTGCAGTGATCTTGGGTGTAAAGATCCATTAAGCCTCTCAGTCTGTTTTAAAAAGCCCATCAAGGTCACTGGCTTTGGATAGCTTGGCATCATAAATGTTTCTGAATGCTTGCGTTGAGGGTAGAGGCGCGATCCAGGCCGTTGCTGTTATTACTAATGAGCTGTTTTGACAATCAGGTTGTCCTGGCAACATAAGCTTATCGGCTGAGGAATCTAAATAATATGCATGCGGGTGAATGCATTAGACTTTTGGGTTGCACAAGGACAAAGCTTGCTGAGATGCTCAAACTAACCGACGGGCTAATGACTGCATCTGCAGCAGACTCTAGTATCAGTCAATGTTAGACTAGCTTGTGTCAGGTAGATGCTGTAACTTTTTTTCCAGAGAATATCTCTTAATTTAAGTTACACAAACAGTTTTTTCTTGTTCTAAGCATAATCTAAATACAATTTAGAGGATTTATGCATAAGGCAAGACTATCACCATACTTATTCCAAACTGATTGATCACAGTGCATTAAGACAATTGTTTTGTATTACACATTTTCTGATATCCAAATGAGGCTAATATGAACTTTTTTTCATTAATATTCAGCACGGAAATCTAAACATTGGATTCAAAAGATTCAAAAATTTTTGTTTAATTTCATGATCCATCCATCCATCCATCCATCCATCCATCCATCCATCCATCCATCCATCCGTATATCCATTCAACCGTATATCCATCCATCCATCCATCCATCCAACGAACCGTATATCCATCCATCCAACCGTATATCCATCATCCATCCATATATCCATCCATCCATATATCCATCCATCCATCATATATCCATCCATCCAACCCTATATCCATCCATCCATCCATCATCCAACCATATATCCATCCATCCAACTGTATATCCATCATCCATCCATATATTCATCCATCCAACCATATAGTCATCTGTATATCCATTCATCCAACCACATATCCATTCATCCGTATATCCAGCCAATCATACATCCATCCATCCAACCATCCATCCATCCATCCATCCATCCATCCATCCAACCCTATATCCATCCATCCATCCATCCATCCATCCGTCCGTATATCCATTCAACCGTATATCCATCCATCCATCCATCCATCCATATGTCCATCCATCCAACTGTATATCCATCATCCATCCATATATCCATCCATCCAACCATATAGCCATCTGTATATCCATTCATCCAACCGTATATCCATTCATCCGTATATCCAGCCAATCATACATCCATCCATCCATCCAGCCAACTCTATATCCATCCATCCATCCATCCATCCAACAACCAACCGTATATCCATCTATCCAACCACACATCCATCCATCCAACCCTATATCCATCCATCCATCCATCCATCCATCCATCCAAAAACGAACCGTATATCCATCTATCCAACCACACATCCATCCATCCAACCCTATATCCATCCATCCATCCATCCATCCAGTCGTATATCCATCCAACCGTATATCCATCCATCCATCCATCCATCCATCCATCCATCCAGTCGTACATCCATCCAACCGTATATCCATCCATCCATCCAGTCGTACATCCATCCATCCATCCATCCATCCATCCAGTCGTACATCCATCCAACCGTATATCCATCCATCCATCCATCCATATATCCATCCATCCGTATATACATCCATCCATCCATTTTAAAGTATCATTTGATACACATCCATATTAGAGTTTTTATTTATTTTTTATTTTGATGATCCACTTTAGACATTCCACTAACGACAAGTAACTTTGCAACATGTCAGCTAGCAGTTATTAATTAATAGACTGTCTGTTTAATATCTCCTAACACTTTATTTTGATTCCCCAACAGATATTCTACAGACTGTAAGTATCTTTGCAACTACAACTCAACTTATTCATTTTTACCATGTGTTTAGGAATATGTTAAATATATACAAGGCGAGCGATATATCAACAAACCCTTCTGTAAAAACCTTCAGAATATAGATAGGAATAAAACTTGTAAGGTTTGGTGTTTAAGAGCTGCTGAAATGCTGAAAAGTTATGGAAGCAAAATAGCCCAAAATCTCAAAATAGCCCAGTGCATGAAAAAAACAAAAAAAACAAAAACAAAAGTCACAGTGCCTGTAGATGTCATGCCTTAAAACAAGACAAAATGCATGCAAAAGGTGTAAGAAAATAATTCTTATAATCTTAGACAAAGTATATTTATCTTGTTTTCCAGTAAAACATTTAATCATCATAATGATCCTGTTGCTCAAATAATGCACATGACACTATAGCAACATGGGTTTGATTCTCAGAGAATGCACGATTAAACAGATTTAATGACAGATTAAAATAGTATAAAGTTCCTAAAAGCATCTAGCAAATGCATTAATGTCAATAAAGTATAACTAAAAAATTGCTAGTGACAGTCCAACCAGAAATGAAATCATGAAGATCATCCAACACAGTTTCCATAGTGATAATAGACAGCTTCAGCCCGAGCGACAAAAGCAGAGAGGAAAAAAGCAACAGGTTGAGAGGAGCCATATCAGAGCGACATTATCACTCGCATTACGAGGTATGCTGGAAGAAAACGAGAGAAACCGGAGATGGACAGGAGAGGATGTGGGATGAGATATGTGGGGGCTCAATTGCCTGGTGACTTTGGCTGATTGAAATTGACCCGCCGTCTGCAGTTAAAATCTTCTATACTGGAAAAACTGAGAGCTATCGTCTGGTTTTAATTTGAGTGGCTCTCATGTGGTTAGCCAGGGTGAAATTTTACACTGAACGCTTCTAATTTGACGGTGGGAAAAAATGAAGGAGCCACAAAATGTGCCTGTCAATCAATAAGGCGACAGAGGGCGAGAACCGTGCCGTAATCTGTCGGAGTGGAATTAAAGCATTTGCATTTTCACATTTGAGTTCTTTTGACGTCGTATAAAAAATGCTGAAAAACTGTGAAGGCCACAGAGTGTTTCGATTATTGATGACACAGCAGCTGTGAGATTAAACTAATGGTGGAAAACAGATTTTTTTCCTCCTGCAGGTCAATCATCTTTACTGTCTCTGCAGACACTCAGTGTTCGCAAACTCAACGGTGATTGGCAGCTGGGAGAAATTAGGATGACACCACCAACTTTATTCAGAAAATGACAGCTTTATTGCACAGGATGTCAACAGTGACAATCTGAAGTTTTAATGGTTATTGCCATTTTTAAAAAGATGCATCATTTAGAAATAGGCTATGAGAAGCATGTTGTATTGTGAATCGTTTGCTACAACATCCAGCTCATATGTATTTATTGGCCACCCTGCTGTCGGGATACTCTAAAAAATTATTGTCATTTTAACTGTAAAAAATGTTGTTAATTGGTTAACAATTCCTTAATGTATAAGGTGAAATAATGGACATTTCATGTAATTCATAGAAGTAAAAAATAACATATTATAATTTACAGTGAAAAAACATAAAATGACATTTCCAACAGCTCTCTTTTAATGTTTTTTCATCGAAATGACTATTTCTTCTTAGCTTTTTCTTTTAAGTTAAGTACATTAGGGTTTTATGTTACATTTTTAACAACATGTTGTTAAATTAATGTTTATTGCATTATTTTAGTGTCATACCATGATTTGTGTGTATGACACTGTGTGCACTTTTATGCATTAGGTTTTACCTCAGCTTGTGGAAAAGCTACTTGTGACGAACTTTTATTCATTATGTGACTCTCTTTATTGCCTGTGTTTTATTAGTGATTTAAGTGCATTATAAAGGTACAAAACAGATTTTAGTACTTTAGTAGGTTGGTATATTTACATTATATCAGTTAATTAAATATATTTTTGTCACTGTAAATTTAAGTGCAATCTAAAACGTTGCTACAGTATTTTTTTATGACCAAGTTCTGGCAACTATAGCTGCCTTTTTTTTACTTTTTTTTTTTTTTACTGTAAATCTGGCTTCTTCTTATACCAATCATTGGAAAAACTATATCAACTACAAATTCTTTACAAAGCAGTTTGTCCATTTTATGTACGAAGTCCTCTTTTTGCAAAAAAATTATGTTCTTCCTCAGTATTTTTGTATTGTTTTCCAGTACAAATATCTATAAATTCTTAAATCAAGGATACATTTACTTGAAATGCAAAATTACTCAAGATAACAAGTGTTGTTTTCTACGGAGCACCTAAAGGGACAAGATGATGGGGAAAATATGAGATGGAAGGGAAAAATAAAAATTCAATGTTTTTTCTCTCATTGTGAAGAACTCAAAAGGCTTATGAGTGAAGTTTCTGGGGGGAACGCAAACATTTTGTGAGAACGCAAAAGCATTGTCATAATAATTTTGCCTCCCATCTATCTATATATATATATATATATATATATACAGTGGCATGAAAAAGTATGTGAACCCCTTGCAGAATCTGTGAAAATGAGAATTATTTAAATAAAATAAGAGGGATAATAAAAAAATGCATGTTATTTTTTGTTTAGTACTGTCCTGAGTAAGATATTTTACATAAAAGATGTTTGCATTTAGTTCACAAGACAAAAAATAGCTGAATTTATTAAAATAACCCCATTCATAAGTATGTGAACCATTGATTCTCATTACTGTGTGTGGTTACCTGATGATCCACGACTGTTTTTATGTTTTGTGATGGTTGTTCATGAGTCTCTTGTTTGTTCTGAGCAGTTAAACTGAGCTCTGTTCTTCAGAAAAATCCTCCAGCTCCTGCAGATTCATCAGTTTTCAAGCATTTTTGCATATTTGAACCCTTTCCAGCAGTGGCTGTATGATTTTGAGATTCATCTTTTCACACTGAGGACAAATGAGGGACTCTAAATGAAGTTTTCAGCCCCGACTCTTAATGCATCGTGTTTTCTTCTGGAGCATCAGTGAATGTTTGAACCTTTTTTAATAGTTGTGTTTGAGTCCCTCAGTTGTCCTCAGTATGAAAACACAGATCTCAAAATCATTCAGTCACTGCTGGAAAGGGTTCAAATATGCAACAATGCTTGAAAACTGAAGAATCTGCAGGAGCTGGAGGATTTTTCTGAAGAACAGAGCTCAGTTTAACTGCTCAGAACAAACAAGAGACTCATGAACAACCATCACAAAACATAAAAACAGTCGTGGATCATCAGGTAACCACACACAGTAATGAGAATCAATGGTTCACATACTTATGAATGGGGTTATTTTAATAAATTCAGCTATTGTTTGTCTTGTGAACTAAATGCAAACATCTTTTATGTAAAATATCTTACTCAGGACAGTACTAAACAAAAAATAACATGCATTTTTTTATTATCCCTCTTATTTTATTTAAATAATTCTCATTTTCACAGATTCTGCAAGGGGTTCACATACTTTTTCATGCCACTGTATATATATATATATATATATATATAGATAGATGGGAGGCAAAATTATTATGACAATGCTTTTGCGTTCTCACAAAATGTTTGCGTTTCCCCCAGAAACTTCACTCATAAGCCTTTTGAGTTCTTCACAATGAGAGAAAAAGCATTGAATTTTTATTTTTCCCTTCCATCTCATATTTTCCCCATCATCTTGTCCCTTTAGGTGCTCCGTAGAAAACAACACTTGTTATCTTGAGTAATTTTGCATTTCAAGTAAATGTATCCTTGATTTAAGAATTTATAGAAGAATTTATAGAATTTATAGAAGAATTTATATATATATATATATATATATATATCTCAAGTCATTTTGCTTCTCAAGTAAATGTATATTGATTAAAGAATGTTTACATATTTTTACTGGAAAACAAGACAAAAATACTAAAGAAGAAAATCATTTATTCATGTATTTCTTTATTTCTGCATTTGATGTTGCTTATGCAAAATATGTTTTTGAATACACATATAATTTCCCTCTTAGGCATCTAGCGATTGATTAACCTCAGCGACCTCACACACACTTCTCTGAATATATAATATATCATGAATTAACACAGAGTCCCTCCACGTCCCTCTCTATTGCCTCCTCTTTCAAATGAACCATAGAAACAATCACTTAGCAACTAGATCATCTTGAGTTTCTCTTGAGTCTGTTGGTGTAATTAATAAAAAGGGAAAAGTAAAAAGCATCAGTGAGCTGACCAAATGTCCGAATCCTTTCTTTCTCGCCTGTTATATGTCTTGAATTAATTGTATTTTCTTACGTTAATGCCAAATTGTTTGTGTGTTTTAGAAATAAATCAAACTAAGTATGGTGAGCTTTATGCTTAAAACAGATTTAATTGGGGCAATATGGTGAGAAAAACAAATGAAATTCAAGAGAAATGTTCAATGTATAAATGATTAGATGGAAAACCTGACAAAAATACTGACTTAGTGTGCACTTCTTATCATCTTCTGCCACTTCTTTTCACACAAATCAAGTTGTTTCATCGATATTCAATAAACATTATATATATTTTTGATCTTCATACACTCTGGGGTCAGAGACAGTCCTACTAACTCACAACATTGACTTCATAATAGTTGAAATACACCATGAAGATCCACCGAAGAGACCCGAACAATGGCAGGGGAGGAACATTGACGATAACGAGTACGCTAATGAAGGGGAAGGTAAAGTTTCCCATCTGAACACAGATAACCTTGGCTATAATTACTGACCAAAGTCATTCAAATGAGGTCTAAGGCAAAATAAATGAGAATGAATAGAGATATGATCCTGCACTGCAAAAGCTTCATCACCACCGGAAGAGTAATACATCTCTTTTAAACGTCCTTTATGTGCAGGGAAAGGTAGCCTTTTCAATGGCAAAGTTATTATCTGTCAGCAACCAAGGTTAAAGGCGAGAGAGATCCATGGAAATCAGAATTGGAAGAGAGCGGGCATATTCGCTAAGGAAAGGCATTTTTATCATATCGGAGTTCATAATAGATGATCAGTGTCATAAAGAATGATGAGGCTGCTGCGTCGTTATTTAAAAAAGCTAGCGAGAGACTCATTTTCATCCAGCTCAGACAGAGTCGCCCACATGTAGATGAGTTGGCAAGAGATGTGTTGCTACATGTGCCAAAATCAAACGGATTTATATATATATATATATATATATATATATATATATATATATATAGCGCTACACATTTGTCATGTATGAAACAGCCTCACAAACAGTCTTTTCAACTACACAGTATCATTATTTCACAGAAATGAATATAATCACAGAAGTACTGGGGTGACAGTTTATAGTTATAATATAAACACTGATGTCTTTAGCGAAGCAATCAAAATAGAGTAAACGACCTTTAGAAAGTAACTTGGACACTTTAAATAAAGACTGTATCAATTACATTGTTACGCCAGTAGGTGGAGACAAGTGACTGTTAAAAATGTGTTCAATCATTAATTCAGTAGATTTGTTCAAAAATGCTGATTCATCCAGTAATGAAACAAGTGAAGTCTTTATGAGTGAGTCATTATGGAAGCTTGTTTCCGCCCCTAAAAAAGTAAAATAAAAAAGGTAATTGCGAATTTTTATTATCTCACAATTCTGACTTTTTTTCTCACAATTCTGAGTTCACATCTCACAGTTCTGACTTTTTCTCAGAATTGCAGACATAAACTCACAAATTGCGAGTTATAATTTTAATAATTTATGAGTTATAATTTGTGAGTTTATAACTCACAAATGCAATCAATTCTGACTTCTTTTCTCAGAATTGCGATATAAATTCACAATTGCGAATTATAAAGACACAATTCTGAAGAAAAAACTTGAAAATTTCTGAGGAAAAATACTTTTTTCCTTAGAATTGTGAGTTTATATTATGCAATTCTGAGAAAAAAGTCAGAATTGCAAGATGTAAACACAATTGTGAGTTATAACGTCAAAATTGTGAGATAAAAAAATCACAATTATACCTTTTTTATTTTCTATTCAGCGGGGGAAACAAGCTTCCATACTAAATCATTAATTCGAAACGATCTTTAATTTTTTTTTTATTTTTTTTTTTATTCTTAACATTTAAAAAAAAAATAATAAACAGACTGTAGCAATTCATATTTTGTCGGAACCTCTAGTAAATTACAGTGGGTACGGAAAGTCTTCAGACCCCCTTAAATTTTTCACTCTTTGTTATATTGCAGCCATTTGCTAAAATCATTTAAGTTCATTTTTTTTCCTCATTAATGTACACACAGCACCCCATATTGACAGAAAAACACAGAATTGTTGACATTTTGGCAGATTTATTAAAAAAGAAAAACTGAGTATTCAGACTCTTTGCTGTGACACTCATATATTTAAGTCAGGTGCTGTCCATTTCTTTTGATCATCCTTGAGATGGTTCTACACCTTCATTTGAGTCCAGCTGTGTTTGATTACACTGATTGAACTTGATTAGGAAAGCCACACCTGTCTATATAAGACCTTACAGCTCACAGTGCATGTCAGAGCAAATGAGAATCATGAGGTCAAAGGAACTGCCTGAAGAGCTCAGAGACAGAATTGTGGCAAGGCACAGATCTGGCCAAGGTTACAAAAAAATGTCTGCTGCACTTAAGGTTCCTAAGAGCACAGTGGCCTCCATAATCCTTAAATGGAAGATGTTTGGGATGATCAGAACCCTTCCTAGAGCTGGCCGTCCGGCCAAACTGAGCTATCGGGGGAGAAGAGCCTTGGCGAGAGAGGTAAAGAAGAACCCAAAGATCACTGTGGCTGAGCTCCAGAGATGCAGTCGGGAGATGGGAGAAAGTTGTAGAAAGTCAACCATCACTGCAGCCCTCCACCAGTCGGGGCTTTATGGCAGAGTGGCCCGACGGAAGCCTCTCCTCAGTGCAAGACACATGAAAGCCCGCATGGAGTTTGCCAAGATGGTGAGAAATAAGATTCTCTGGTCTGATGAGACCAAGATAGAACATTTTGGCCTTAATTCTAAGCGGTATGTGTGGAGAAAACCAGGCACTGCTCATCACCTGTCCAATACAGTCCCAACAGTGAAGCATGGCGGTGGCAGCATCATGCTGTGGGGGTGTTTTTCAGCTGCAGGGACAGGACGACTGGTTGCAATCGAGGGAAAGATGAATGCGGTCAAGTACATGGATATCCTGGACAAAAACCTTCTCCAGAGTGCCTAGGACCTCAGACTGGGCCGAAGGTTTACCTTCCAACAAGACAATGACCCTAAGCACACAGCTAAAATAACGAAGGAGTGGCTTCACAACAACTCCGTGACTGTTCTTGAATGGCCCAGCCAGAGCCCTGACTTAAACCCAATTGAGCATCTCTGGAGAGACCTAAAAATGGCTGTCCACCAACGTTTACCAGAGGAGAGGATCTGCAAGGAGGAATGGCAGAGGATCCCCAAATCCAGGTGTGAAAAACTTGTTGCATCTTTCCCAAAAAGACTCATGTCTGTATTAGATCAAAAGGGTGCTTCTACTAAATACTGAGCAAAGGGTCTGAATACTTAGGACCATGTGATATTTCAGTTTTTCTTTTTTTATTAATCTGAAAAATGACAACAACAAAAAATGTGATTCTCAATTGATCCAGAATCGCTCTAATATATTTACAATATTGTTCAAAAAAGTTTGGTGTCAGAATTAATACATTAATACCCTTTTTTAGCAAGGAAGCATCATGTTCACTTAACTGCAACATTACCTAGTTTTAGCGATTTAAGCAAACCAATAGTCTGTTACAATTTTAACAGAGACACAGAGAGGTTCTTTTCACTTTGGCCAGTATGCAACCACTCAAAATACCTAGAAACAACCTAGCAACACCTTAGAAACCATCAGAACACCCTTGCAACTGCATAGCAACATGCTAAAAACATTTATTACAGTGGGAGCTTTTTTCATGTCACTAATAGTTTATGCCTATTTAAAAAAAAAAAAAAAAAAAAAATCAAGTTGTAATTATTAATAATAATAATAATTCATATATATTTTTTTAATTTAATTACATTTATGACTAACAACAGCCCTTAACCATGGTACAATCATTTACTCACAGCCTCAACCAGCTTATTGTGTTATTTAATTACTAAACATCCAAAGTTTGTTCAACTTATGAGGTTATGATGAATGAACACACCTTCAGTTTTCTGTGAGGAGAGAAGCGGTCAAATCACTGTCAGCACTGATAATTCAGATCTATTAAATCATACGGTCTCATTTCATATTCAGAGACGCAGATATTCAAACCCTGCAGTGTTTTCTATGTTTGTCAGACACCAGGGTGTTGAAATGCACTTGTATTAGACAAAACAGTATTCAAGGTGACCTGACAACATGTCTCATCAGTAGCAGCAGCAATGCATACCACCAACACCACGCCTGGAGTGCATCTGTCACTGCTAGAAAAACACGCACACAGACCACACAACTATAAAGCATTGACATGCAGAATGCACTTAAATAACCTTGTACCAGATAACCTCGACAACTCGGCAAGCTGTGTAAAAATGGCTAATCGCCTGTGTGTGTGTGTGTGTGTGTGTGTTTGTGTGTGTGTGCATCGGTATCTGGTGCAGTGAATGCGATCATAACTAAAGGAGACAGGGCTGTAAGGAATCATTCAGTGATTAATGGTACAGTCGCATTGGCAGATCACTGTGGTGACCTTCAAACGCTCTGAAATGTGTTTAGCCTCTTTTATTTTAACATGCTTTGCCTTTTCTCCTTTGGTTTGTCAAGGTTTTAGAGGTTAAAAGGGCGAAAGTGGTAGATAAAGTGACTTAAAAAAATATCCTTGACCCTTACTTGACCATGTGCACACTGCGTATTATGCACTACGCTTTTCTCAGTACACTGAATTATTTTTGCATACCCACAACCATCATACACTGTCTGTTCACTTTGTCTCTCCACGTAAAGACATTCTGCTCTGTTGCTCACATGAGACAACACACACACACACACACACACACACACACACACACACACACACACACACACACACACACACACACACAGAGTATGTTTGCATGTGTGTATATATATATATATATATATATATATATATATATATATATATATATATATATATATATATATATACACATAGAGAGAGAGAGAATAATACTGTATACACTGCATATGAACTGCATATGCTATTAATCGTGATACTGTGTGTAAAAGTTTGTTTACATAATATTTGTGTGTGTACTGTGTATATATATAAATACACACATGTATGTGTATATTTAACAAAATATATTTATGTATAAAATATTGGTAACACTTTATTTTAGGGTCTCTTAACTAGTTGATTATCAGCATGCATATTACTAGAATATTGGCTATTTATTAGTACTTTAAGCACATATTAATGCCTTATTCTGCATGACCTTATTCTTCATTCTTAATCCTAACCAATACCTAAACTTAATAACTACCTTACTAACTACTAATAAGCAGTAAATTAGAAGGGAAAAGCTGTAGTTAATAGTGAATATGTGTTCCATATACTAAAGTGTTACCCAAACATATATTATATTATATTATATTAGATCATAATAAATATACACAGTATACACACGTATATAATGTAAACAAACTTTTATTATATAATTTTGTATTATATATAAATCTAAAAAATCTCTACACAACTATTTACATGCAATATTTAATAGTCACCAATAGGGGTGTGACGAGACAGGTATCTCACGAGACGAGACGAGACTCGAGATTGAGTTCACGAGACGAGACAACATTTTTACACACTATTTTTAAGAAATCCTCAATGGCGAAATACATGACTAGAAAAAAAATTCTGTAGGTGTATTTGAAATGTTTTAACTAATCATCTTGTAATGAATGTCATTTCAGTTCTACTTTCTGAGTATGAATTATCATATGCAGTAAAAGACAACAATACTCAAGTACTGTAAAATGTTTTGCCACTAACTCAACTGACTGACTTCTCTTCTGTATGATTTCAGTCTCTTCAGGCCTTACTGTACATGATTTATGAGCTTCTACAACTTTAGACCTCCTACCTGAACTCCTTTCCACAAACTGATCATAGAAATAAAAACAGTATAAATAAAAATGGTAACACTTTACAATAAGGTCTCATTTATTAACATTAACATATTAACCAACCTCAACTAACAATGAGCAATATATTTGCTACAGTATTTATTAATCTTTGTTTATGTTAGTTAATAAAAATAGTCATTCATTGTTAGTTCATGATAGTTCACAGTGCATTAACTAATGTTAACAAATGAAACCTTATTGTTTGTGCTTAATAAGATTAAGAGAAAACTGTTATTCATTTTTATGGTAACACTTTACAATAAGTGCAACCATAATCGCACCCTCTCAATATTCAAAGTGCAAATAAGACCAATTTTTTCTTTGATACAGAGATAAGAGATGGTTACAACTACACTGCCCAGCCTAAAATAGTTTTCATATTGAGAGATATTTGCATTCATGAGGGAGCCGCTTTCAAAATGCGCGGTATTGAAATCGCGTTTGAATGCGCGCGCGCGTTTACTTTCACTTTCAGCGATCGTGGAGCGGCGGCGACCGTTATCCAACTTAATTAAATGTTTGTTATTTAAACACAAAGCAAAAGGACAGTGAAGGCGTAATGTAAACGTAGCGATGGCATATTCTTTCCTAATCATCCTAACACTCTGTCATGGCAACATCACAAGACTACTTTTCGCCTCGACGAGAAATCTCGTCACACTTTAGTCTCGCGAGATCTCGTGACACGAGATCTCGTCACACCCCTAGTCACCAACCAAATAACCATCAACCAAGTCAATCAATCAATCAAACAAACAAATAAATAAATAAATAAATAAATAAATATTCATTCTAAAGTCATATGATAGTATACAGAGGGTTTCTATTTTCAGTTCAGCTACTCCTTTATGAAAGAAACAACATTATACATATTGTATATCTCCAACATTCATTGAACCCAAATACTCACAGTGCTTTCCTTTACCACTAATTCAACAATTTAACATCTCACCTGACAGAAACCGAGTGAGAAAGTGAGAGAGAGAGACCGCACCACTATTTAATTTGACTTTGTGAGCACCGGATATGAAAATTAAATCAAGACTAATGAGCAATGAACAATAAAAAGAGGAAGATAAACGGTCCAGCGGCCACCAGACAGACAAGGTTGCTGAAGTCGAATAACTTTATTCTTTCATAATTCCCCCATTCAAAAGCGTGCTAAGGCAATCAAATCCCAATTTTTAGGAAATGCCATCTTTGCTACATTTGGCCAAGCTTCCATCAGAATAATTTCCTCTAAAATGCTAATGAGAAGAAACAGAGCAGAATCCAATGTAAAACGGCACAGAACAACAAAAGGGCTTTCTGAAAGAGGCGTTATTAAAGGACTAGTCAACGCTGGTAGAGTCTGAGGGGGGAAAAAAAGTCAAAATGCCAATTTATTGAAAGTCTTTACAGATGAAAACATTGCGATTTCAAAGGAATATCAGCCTCTATCACCTCCCAACAAAAATAACTTATGTTTATTCCACTTAAATTATAAAAGTCCCAAGAAATAACATGTTTTAAGTTAAGTATTACGTTCCTTTGACAAAAGATGGTGCAGACACTGGGGAATATTGTCTTTGCCCACAGAAAACCCTCTGAAAGACGGGAACTCAAGCACGATAAGAGAATTGGAAAAAAAACAACAACATCAGCTCTGTTCTAACGCAGCCGGATGAAATGTTTTTCAAGGTAATGCCGTTTCTCCCCGAGGAACGAACTGTAGCAGTGTTCATATTGAAAACAACAAAAATAACACTTATTAGAAAAGCAGAGACTTTCTGGTCTAGACATTATGAATCTGTGTATTGTACACGGTACCATTAGTTTTACAATTAGTAACAGGCTCTTACATGAAATTACAATATGTTTATAACTACTCTACACAAAATTTAGAAAGCAAATCACATCCAAATAGTGCTTTAGTGCTGTTTTTTGAATTTGTTTGTTTAGAATGTAAAAGGCCAGATAAAATCAGACTAGTTTATAATTTTAAAAGACCTAATAACTATGATGCATTCACAAAGCACATATGGTTCACAGACTCTTAAGGAGACAAACACACAGAAAGAGAATATCTGTGTCTGGGCTGGAGGCCTGGTGGTTATTGGATGAGTTCAATCAATGCACACCTTGCAGAGTGGTCTAAACGCTTATTGAATATTCAATTAGTCGAACAAGCTGCAATGACTACTCTGTGCAGCCTGGAGAGAATCTTGGAAAATATCTCCAGAGGCGAAAACGAGATAGGAAGCATCTCACAAAATCAGAAAAGCAAGCAGGGAATGCATACATATGCACACACAGACAAAATATAACTCTAAATCTGGAGCATCAGTTATATCATCATTATATCAACCTGCTCTAAAACTGCTAAAGCGTTAAGGCAATATAGATTTAACAATATGTCTTTGTGTAAAGCTGCTTTGAAATTATGTTTATTGTGAAAAGCGCTATACAAATAAATGTGACTTGATGTGACTTAGGGTACATCAAGTCCGTAAGTTCCTCCTTAAGGATAATATTTTTTCTGTTAAATTAAATTAAATACAAATATAATATATAAACACAAAAAAATATTAAAATAACATTTAAATAAATAAATAATATAATAATATGTAAAAATCAACAAAATAAACTAATTAAATTAAATTAAAATACAATAAAATAAAATAAAAATATAACATACAAAAATAAAGTAAATAAAATAAAAATAAAAAAACTAAATAAAATCCAATAAAAATAAATATAATTATATAAAAGTAAAAAAAATAAAATAAATTAATATATAATTAAAATAAATGAATAAAATAAAATAAAACATAATAAACAAAAAACAAACAAAATAATTAAATTAAAATACAATTAAAACTAAATATTATATATATATATATATATATATATATATATATATATATATATATATATATATATATATATATATATATACACACATACATATAATCATAATAATTATTATTAAATTATTAAATAGAGCAAGATATTAGTCACTCACCCCTTAAGAAAAATATTTTCCTGTAGCCAAAATAAATAAATGTATGAATAAATGTATTATTTTTTATAATAATAATAATAATAATAATAATAATGAAAATACATAATATTAAAGTATTTTCAAGTATTTTATAAGGCCTTGTTTTATTCACCCTGAAACAAAACTAAAAGTCCTACATTCTCTTTGTCCTCAAAATGTCAAATATTAAATGACACAAATATTCGAGATGCTGAATATGTAAATGTAGAGTCACAAAGATGAAGAATAGCTGAGAAAATCACTAGTAATTGTTCTTTTTCACTTGTTTGAGCAGGTCTAGATGACAGAGATACTGTACGGCAGCCTGCAGTATAATGACAGGTAGAGTCGAGTCGAATCAAGAAGAGCTTCCTCTAGAAATTAACAGCCCATCAAGGTGAGATCGCTATCTGCAGCCTCTCATCCCATAAAGCAGACACATCACTGCCTCATTAACCAAATAATGAAGATGAGTCTGATTTCAAAGCTCAAAGTGTCTGATCTTATTCATTTTCATCTGCCCTCCTCAGCTTTGAATGCTGGACCATGAAGAACATCTCAGAAAATTAAAATGCTAATTAGACAAATAATATAAATCCAAAACATCCTAATTAATAATACAATCGTTTAAATCCTGAGTTCAAAATGTTCCAATTATTCAAGAGCTTTTATTTTATAAGGAATTAAATTATTGCTAAGAGATAGCAATGGTGTTGCTGCGTCCACCAGGTGAAAACCACACAAGTTCATGCATTATTCATGTCCATACCAAAATTAAATAGTGTCAGGGGCTTAAACAAACAAAAAAGCAAAAAGTAATGTTCGTCTGGTGAGCACCACTAATTACATTTCCTTACCAAATGTTACAGGTTTCTCAATTTCCAGCTCTAAGTAAGTGTATTATATATTGAGCGTTTTATTGCCTTTTTACGTCTCAACAATAACGACATGCAGATACCGAAATGAAGATGGACGTCTAATAAATTTGCCAAACTCTCCAGCTAAACTGCTCTCAATCTTCACTGACAGTCCAAATGGCGGAAGAAAATGTTTATGGAGAACAAACTATAGACGGTGTCCTTCTTCCCCATTTCATGGCTGGCTAGTGTGACAGGTACTGACGCAGAAGTATGATTGATTGCCACTTTGTTGAACAAAGCAATTAAGTCCAATAGAGGAGAAGTTGTTCTGGAGGAGGGGAGGAGAGTGCCTGAGTTTCTTAATGACACACAAGCTTTAGAAAAGGTCTCAAAAACTGCTAATGAAAATTGATGAAACAAAGAGAGAGAGAGAGAGAGGGGGAAAGTAGCAAGAGATGGCATGATAAGTTGGTGGTCTTTATTCAAAAAATGTTGCACTAACATACATAAGCCAATATGAAATGCTGTTTGCAACCCATTTTATTTCCACGATGTTCGAAGACCGAGACATCTCACATGGTGTGATTACAAAAGACACAGCGTCAATTAAATCACTGCTTTCTCAATCAATACAGATTCACAAGTCTCAATCAATGTCCACAGATATTCTATATTCAAATATTGTATTTCTAATATACAGCAATCAGTCACAGTGCTGTTAGGCAGCAATTTTCCCACCTTGAGTCTAGAAGGGGCATCTGGGTTAATTCGACTGCATTTCATTGGTAACCCTAGAGGTCGCAGATCATACATCAACTGTCCTTAGAAAAAATTAAGAATAGTGTATAGCCGGTTGAGGTTTCGATTGCTTCAATTCCACCTCTCGACTAACAACGACAACAAGTGATGGAGTCACATCATTAGTGTACACAGATATTCATGGACACGGTTTTTCAGTCAACAGAAGCATCCAAACTAATGAGTCGGTCAGACCCTTGAACATCCATATGAAATACACCTAGAGCACTTGACCTGAGAATGCATTTAGATAGAAAAAAATGACATGACATCAGGTAATATCTCCACCTTTCTAAACCTAATTACACTTTTGAGTTGTGTGACAGTACCTCAGCTCTGTTAAATACTAATATTTATCAGTTTTATTCAATAGTAGCATTTTTCTTATATGGTCTCATGTACAGTGGGTACGGAAAGTATTCAGACCCCTTTAAATTTTTCACTCTTTGTTATATTGCAGCCATTTGCTAAAATCATTTAAGTTCTTTTTTTTTTTCCTCATTAATGTACACACAGCACCCCATATTGACAGAAAAACACAGAATTGTTGACATTTTGGCAGATTTATTAAAAAAGAAAAACTGAAATATCACATGGTCCTAAGTATTCAGACCCTTTGCTCAGTATTTAGTAGAAGCACCCTTTTGATCTAATACAGCCATGAGTCTTTTTGGGAAAGATGCAACATTTGGGGATTTGGATTTGGGGATCCTCTGCCATTCCTCCTTGCAGATCCTCTCCAGTTCTGTCAGGTTGGATGGTAAACGTTGGTGGACAGCCATTTTTAGGTCTCTCCAGAGATGCTCAATTGGGTTTAAGTCAGGGCTCTGGCTGGGCCATTCAAGAACAGTCACGGAGTTGTTGTGAAGCCACTCCTTCGTTATTTTAGCTGTGTGCTTAGGGTCATTGTCTTGTTGGAAGGTAAACCTTTGGCCCAGTCTGAGGTCCTGAGTACTCTGGAGAAGGTTTTCATCCAGGATATCCCTGTACTTGGCTGCATTCATCTTTCCCTCAATTGCAACCAGTCGTCCTGTCCCTGCAGCTGAAAAACACCCCCACAGCATGATGCTGCCACCACCATGCTTCACTGTTGGGACTGTATTGGAAAGGTGATGAGCAGTGCCTGGTTTTCTCCACACATACCGCTTAGAATTAAGGCCAAAAAGTTCTATCTTGGTCTCATCAGACCAGAGAATCTTATTTCTCACCATTTTGGCAAACTCCATGCAGGCTTTCATGTGTCTTGCACTGAGGAGAGGCTTCCGTCGGGCCACTCTGCCATAAAGCCCCGACTGGTGGAGGGCTGCAGTGATGGTTGACTTTCTACAACTTTCTCCCATCTCCCGACTGCATCTCTGGAGCTCAGCCACAGTGATCTTTGGGTTTTTCTTTACCTCTCTCACCAAGGCTCTTCTCCCCTGATAGCTCAGTTTGGCCGGACGGCCAGCTCTAGGAAGGGTTCTGATCATCCCAAACATCTTCCATTTAAGGATTATGGAGGCCACTGTGCTCTTAGGAACCTTAAGTGCAGCAGAATTTTTTTTGTAACCTTGGCCAGATCTGTGCCTTGCCACAATTCTGTCTCTGAGCTCTTCAGGCAGTTCCTTTGACCTCATGATTCTCATTTGCTCTGACATGCACTGTGAGCAGTAAGGTCTTATATAGACAGGTGTGGCTTTCCTAATCAAGTCCAATCAGTATAATCAAACACAGCTGGACTCAAATGAAGGTGTAGAACCATCTCAAGGATGATCAGAAGAAATGGACAGCACCTGAGTTAAATATATGAGTGTCACAGCAAAGGGTCTGAATACTCAGTTTTTCTTTTTTAATAAATCTGCAAAAATGTCAACAATTCTGTGTTTTTCTGCCAATATGGGGTGCTGTGTGTACATTAATGAGAAAAAAAAATGAACTTAAATGATTTTAGCAAATGGCTGCAATATAACAAAGAGTGAAAAATTTAAGGGGGTCTGAAGACTTTCCGTACCCACTGTACATATATCTCGAATCTGACTGGCTGAGAGCTGTGCAGTATCACTCCGCTTGCAGCTGTCATGGCTGCTGAGCAAATCATCCACCGTATTTTTTTTTACAAATACTACACTTGTTCCACAAACTGTAGTTTTAAGAGTTTTTTAGGTGAGAATGTAGTTGTTTAGACCTGAAATATGTGACTCATATATAATCATAGCGCCTATTTTACAATTTGTTTAAACGTTTTCAGAGATGTGAGCTCCAGTGCTCGTGTACCCGCCGAGAACAGCTTCATCTCGGCCAGTGCTTCTGGGATTTGCCGCTGTCTCATATAGAGGATAAACATGAGATATAATTAGTTTTGGCTACATAAAATGGGCAGTCTTTGGTCTTATCAATCTATTGCTTTTTTAAGTAAATCAAATTGGGCAATGTTAAATTTAATAATTTAACATTAAAGGCTGTATTTAACTTGCATCCTGTAGAGCGCTGCTTTTGTACATTTGACTGAATTGTACTACAATTGTGTTTATTCCCTATAGTCATTTATAATGGCTATTGTTGTTAATTTAAATATTGTTGTTCAATAAATATTATTTTATATAAATAATATGTTATATTTAGTATTGAGAAAGGGTCCATTAGTGCATTATATGGATTGAGACACTTGTTGTTATTTATTATTTATTTACACACTCATGCCATCGAACTGCTGTATAAACGCAATATCACACTCCCTGACAGCAACATATTGTTGGGCCAGATCTGGTCCGTGTGTTATCCACATGTACCAGATGTGGGCCGGATCAGAGTAGCTTTTAGTTTGGCAAGCTACAGATTTGAATAAGCTAAAAGTTTAAAAAGAGGTTTGTGGTGCATTTTGCCGATTAAAGAGAATTTTTCATTCTGACCAGCTCCATTTATGATCGCTATTCTCTAAAGCGCTGTAGGTTCTTATCTTTTATCTTTCAAGTACAGTTGAGAGTTACTCAAAATGACCTATTTTTTGACAAAACTTGTATTAAGTCACAAAGATTTCTCCTGAGATGAAAGGCAAAAGTATACACAAGTGTTGGCTTTCAGGAAGGTTTCATAAGCTATTGATTTAATTTCCCTTTGGGATTCTACTGTCAAAAGAGAGAGAGAGAAAAAAGTTAGTGTTCTAATAGAGATATACCACTGGGGCTCTCCAGTTAAAAGGGCTTAATTAAACAGGTCGTCTGCTGAGACTCGCTCCAACACCATGAACCAAGAAGAACACAACACAAATGTCAAACACTGAAAATGGATTTTTTTTTTTCTCTTTCTGTTTTGCCTGTGCCAAACTCTTAAAACTTGGGCATAAAAGTAATAACAAGCTCTGTGACAGCAAGCTGCTGGTGCCTGGGTTTTATGTAAGTGTTTTACAGGGAGCTTTGCTTTATGAGCATTATGCAATGATTTTAGTGCTTGTCTTAGGGGGAGGGAGAAAAAAAATCACCATACAATTTATTCAGCCGTTGACTGCCAAGAACACAACAAACCAACTACAGATATATGAATGCGGATCTTTTGCAAAAGAAAACAGCAATGCATTATGGTTTTCTCATGTACAGAAGCAGATATCAATGTACTTTCTTACCAATGTAAGTGAAAAAGAATAATAAACTGAAGTACAGACAAGGCCATGCACCTTATTTAGTAGAGATGCTATTACATTTGTAAGCAATCAGACTTATGATTCTCTCCTGGAATGCAGAAAATTTTGGAAGTCGTTTACACAGAAAGTATTTTTCCATTCCACTGCACTACTTTTCCATTGATTTTCAATGCTAGACGAATGTGTTTGAACATTGCATTCACGTTTCGTGCATGACACAGCATTCTAGTAATGTGGCGCTCAAGTCAAAAGTAGTTAAACTATTAAAAAACGCGTCTCTAGACATTGAACATTTTTGTTGTTTTAACAGCAAAGCAACACAATCGAAACATTTGGAACACATCTGCAACCATGTAGCAACACCTTGACAACCAGCCATAGTTTTTCACTCTCACATTCTGTTCACTGTGAACCGCAGTCATGTTTCCTCAGGCCAGCGAAGCCTTTAGCAAAAACTCATTAAAACTTTGTTGATCCAGCACAGACTGTGAGGTCACCACCCAGACAAAATGTCAGGCCAGAGAACACTAACTCTGCCATCCCCTAAACACTTTTGACCTTTAAATTGTTTTTTTGGGGTTGGGTTTATGACATTGTATTTTTTGGGTTGGAGTTTTGGTGTTGGCCAGCCATCAGAAGCAGCAACTGGCCAGTGTTTTCAATGCACCGCAATCACGAACCAGAGAAATGGGCGATCTGTAGTTCTAGAGATGTCAAATCACAATATATAGTGTAGAATCTTTATTGGAATAGGCTAGACTTCCACACTTCATGTTCAAATTTCATGTTCAATTCAATGTGTTACTTGCCGTTTCTTTGGAATTATTGGGGAAAGTGAAAATAAACCTACACCAGTCTTTTTTTTTTCAGTGTAGCAAAAATAAAACAGATTTAATAAACTGTATCAAAAACAATTCAAAAGAAAATTAAACATCTGCTAAAATAAGGTAAATCACAACAGACGTGCTCTAGACAATACAGATGAGTTTTCAACAAGAAAATCAAAGATAAAAATATTTGTTGATATTCTTGGAAATATTAATACAAAATATCAACATAAATACAAAATATGTAGTATTTTTTTTATCACTTAAAGGTTTTCCACATCTTTTATTACATAATAAATAAAATAAAGTGTTACATAGAATTAAACAAATATTATATATAAATCATTATATTGAAAATATTATGTAAATTTAAACCAAAAACAGTTAAAAATGGAAGGATTGTCATTAATCATTTTCTTCCGTCAGTTACATTTTCTTCTTCCATTGAAGCTAAAGATGTTCTTGAAACATTCACAAATTATGAAACATGAATCCCAAGAAATTCCCAAATTCATATTTTTTCAATAAAAATATACAGTTTTAATTGTTATGCTAATAGTAATTAAAATGTTATGCAAAATCATTAGTAAATTAGTGCTTTCATACATGTATTACTCAACACTGTAACTTTAAACAAAATGACAAGCACAGAAAATTATACACATTTCCCCAAAAAGCAGTTTGAAAAAATCATTTGAGATCCATCTCTTCACCTGCGTTTGACCGTTTACAGCATGAAACACTCAATATCCTAAAAGAATAATGATCTTTTTGCTTCCTTTTTCTGTTCAACTAACAAGAACAAGTGCTCTGTAAAAGTTGGGGTTTAAAGTTAATAAGCTGAACAGATTTCCCATTTACCCCTGTCTACCATCTCCCCAATACTGCCGGGAGAAGCAGCTCTCCGGCGCGCAATAAGGGAAGCAGTTAAATTTAGCAATTATCTTTCTCTGGTTATATTGCACTAAGGGAGAGAGCCGAGAAAATGAGAGTCTTTTTGTAGCCTCATTGGCTGGATAACCCTGCACGCCTCTTTTTGCCCTCCACGGTCACCCTTCCCTGGGGACATTGTTGTCACTTCGCTTTAGCAGTAATGGTCAGTAAGGCTGGCAGTAGTAATAGCTTTTGATCCAGACAAACCCGTGGCTAAATGAGCTCAGAGGAACTGCCTCCTTGCTGGGGCGATTGCTGGACATCAGTGACTTTCAGGACAAACATCTGCCTTCATGCAACACGAGGGACTTAATTTTGGAAACTCTCTTGCTGCATCCGTTGCAACTAGAAGGTTAGAAGCTGACTTTATTATGCTTTGAAAGGTTTTTAATTTTGTTTTGGAGTGTCCTACAATAGGTTTATAGGCATGCAAGGTCAAAACACACTTTCATTTTCTCATAATATACATTGCAGCATCACCTCAATTCTCAGAGTCTGAAAACAGTTTGTTTGAAGATTCAGTCTCTCTAAACCCCGCCTTGCTGAGAGCCTGCTCTGCTCTGATTGGTCAGATGGCCCAGTCTATTATGATTAGTCAACAGCTTACAGCACATGTTGGAAACAGAACGACCATTACCATATCTGAATTTCAACTCGTGATCTTCCTCAGCACTCATACACAGTGATACAAACAGTAATGATAGCAATTTGAGCCCAAGTCCTGATGCAAAGTGGATCAGTGCATCTTCTCGACATGATGATGACACAAACCAAACTCTTCCAGTCTCAGCTACAGCTACAGTGTGGGCGGAGCAAAGTAGACATTGTTCGAGGACAGCCAATGAAGACCATAGGCTTGCATTATGCAAATTTGTTGGAACTGTTGACGACTCATTTCAGACGGTTCAGAATCGATTCATTCTTTTAGAAGACAATAACTTTATTTTATTGTGCACTTTGATATTTAAAACGTATCACAAACAGCTATATTACACACTGCTAGGGATGCAAAGGGGAGGAAAAATTTTCAGAAACTTTCCAAAATCTTTTCCAAAATTTACCGTAAATTTTCCACCCCTTTGCATCCCTACACACTACATGAAAGGTAATATTCGAAAAAGCATAAAAACTTAAACTTTGATATTTTGATCCTGTAGGAAAGCTTTGTGAATCACAGCATGTAATCAAATCAGAAATGGTAGAACATAAAACTTATCAATTACTTGAAGTATAAAAATGCAATATATTTTAAATTTATTGCAAAATATTCATATAGATAAGAAGTAAAATGTAGGTATAGTGTGAGAGAATTCTTGAATGCTTTATGGGAGAACCGACCGACATACACTACCATTCAAAAGTTTGGGGTCAGTCAGAATTTCAACATTGATAATAATCAGAAATGTTTCTTGAGCAGCAGATCAGCATATTAGAATGATTTCTGAAGGATCATGTGACACTGATGCTTTGATCACAGGAATAAATTACATTTGAAAATATTAATAGTGTTGTTCCACTGAAGCTCTAACTCGTGCTGTCGTGATTAATATTTTTAGCACAAACTGATTTATTAACCACTGCAAGTATTTAGACACACACACACACACACACACACACACACACACACACACACACACACACACACACACACACACACACAAAAAAAATGTAACCTTCACAGGAAAACTACATCCATTTTAAAACACACAATTAAAACATGTTTGATATCTTTGGCTTTGAAGTTTTAAACTGAACTTTTTTTTTTTTTTTTTTTTCAATTTGCTTTATATTGTTTTGTGTGTTTTATTAAGCACCCTTCTTTTGTGTGACACTTTAAAACTATGTTTAACTGTAAAGTAAGTAGGTAAGAAAACATCAACACCATGGAATCACATCCGTATCAGGACTCCGTTAACAGGCATGATGTACAAAACCAGCTTGTTTCTCACATCCCACACAGCTCGCCCTGCAATCCCACACCCCTCTCCTCCATCTGAAGAGCAGCCACTCCGATCTAAGAGCTTACCCACTTACACCACCACTCTTACTACAGAGAGTGAAGGCACAGATCCTCAGTAAAGAGAACCAGACAGACCCTATGGCCAGCTCCGACTCCTCCCCGCCATATGCCGGCGTGATGTATCCCAATCTTCAAGGAGAAGGAACTGGATGAAATATTCTGAATGATACCAATCTACAATCTGACCTGTGAACCAGAATCAGAACCACACCGTGTTCATTCGTCTGACCAAAAATAGACTCTGTGCATGATCACGTCCACATTTAGCCTCAGTGTCCACTGCAACTTCCTGTGTATGTGTATGGAAATTATGATCAAATTAAGCACAAAATTAAATCTTGAAGAACAGTCACCTTTGTGCTAAAGGTATTTAAAGCTTCTAAAACTCATTACTATACAGTTACACTGCAAAGAAAGTATTTTTGTCTTGTTTTCCAGTACAAATATCTTAATATGACAAGCAATATTTTAATATCTTAATTCATTTTAATACTAAAGTAAATGTATCTTCCTTTAAGAATGTTTTGATATTTGTACTGGAAGAACAGTGTAATACTGCGTACAATATTATAAAATATAACATAATTACTTATGATAGACAGTTACTAGAACAGAAAGAGTTTGTTACTACGACAGTTTTCTGAGAGAGAATACTATACCAGAAGCATTCAATGGGATTTAAGCAAAAATACATAGGCAGTTGAAGTGCATAAGGTCCATTATACATGAAAAACAGACCCAAACCCCAAGAGTTTGTTGGGCCCTATCGACCTCCAGTCACTTTCAGGTGTCTCTCATTCTCCGTCTCTCAGGAGGATCGGTGGTGGCAGCGCTGGTGTGCTTTCACTCAAAGTTAACCCTGCAGCACTGTTGTGCTAATTACTCTTGTCAGAGCTGGAAACGCTCAGCGCTCGACCTAAACGGGCACCTCCTACAATGAAGCAGACGCACAATAACACCAACAACGGAGGAAGTCTCCAGCAGTGTTGGAGAAGAAACATGTTGCATTGGGGTTAAACATCTTTACAGTGAAAGCAAAGCTATTGTTGTGTCTCTGCCTGAAATGCAAGCGTCCTTATGTTTTGATAAGTAGTTGAAGACAAAAAAAAAAAAAAAAAAAAACGTTTTGTTAGATTTATGCAATTTTACATCTTAAGTAAATTCATTATGTTTAAAGGATGTTTAGATACCACTTTCATTAATATTATTTCATTATTTCATTCATACATATTTCATTCATTTAATACAGTTTATTCTATATAGTTTAAAAAAAGGTAATAAAATATGATAAGATCTCAGAGTTAAAATGTGTCAGAAAAAAATAGCTTAATTATGTCAGATAAAACTTAAGCAAAACATGGTCAGGTCAAAGTGTCTGAATCATTTTTGGTCCCAAATTTTTATACATTTTACTGGTAGTCACTGTATGAAGAATTTTTGGGTATAATATGTCACAGTTTATTTTATTTTTCTATCCTCACTTACATTAATGAACTATAGTGTCCTGCACCCACTAGTAAAAAAATATATATATATAAAAAATTGTATCTAGTGTCTGAATAATTTTTGGTTTGACTGTATATTTTTTGTAGTTATATAGTTTTGTTGATCACTGTGCATATGCATGAATATAAATATGCGTAAGTTAGGGATATATATATATATATATATATATTATATAACCCTAACCTATGCATATTTATATTCATGCATATACACAGTGATCAAGTAAAGGATCAACAAAACAAACAAACAAAATCAACTTTGGAAGCACAGGAATACATTTAATTTTAAAATATATTTCAAAAGAAAACAGTTATTTTGGATTGTATTAATATTTTATAGCTTTGGTGAGCATAAGAGACTCCTTAAAAAACATTAAAAACATTAAAAACTCTTAAATATTCTAAACATTTAACCTTTTTCAAAGTGTATACATATATTTATATATTTAATTTACATATTATACATATAATTTATTTATTGTGTGTGTGTGTATATATATATATATATATATATATATATATATATATATATATTTAAAACATTTCAGAGCATTACATTTATAAACTAACATTATTTATTAGTATAATGATTTAAATATTAAATAGTTGGATCCATAGTAATTCCAGAAGTTTACAGCTGATTGGCCCATTTTTTGGTGAATACTCTGAGATGATGTGCCACTTTAACACTTCCAGCTGCATCCATAATAGACACAATACACCCAATCCTGGTCACCAGCCCACTTTCTGCTGTTCTCTGAACTTTTGCCTACCATTGCAGAAAACACACACTGTAACCAGAGAAAGTTCTCTCGAGACATGCCCCATTTGCACCTTTGGGCTTTCAAGGAGAAATTGATTGGCTTTGCCGTCATCACGCTACATCAGAGGAAAATAATGTCATATCTGTGCTATGTATATGCGTTGATGAAACCACACTTGTGTATGAGCTTGGCATGTTTGTTCTTGCAGAGCACAAGAAATGCAAATACGAGCCTTGTTGCTTTGCCTTTCCTGCGATTCAAGGCAAAGACAGGAAACATACTGTTGCATTTATCCTGCTAATGAGAGAATGTCTCATTTGCTCGTGGCACCGCTGAGGGCACAAGATACAACACTGCTCCCTGATCCATAATAAGCCAGCAAAAAGTCAGAGAATGAGAACTTCAAGCTTTTCTCCAATTAGGATGTGTTTGCCTGGATAATCTAACGCTTCATGACATTCGCCTGCCCTTGGCATTTACGGCACTGTACTCTGGTTCGGGGATACATGTAGAAAATTATGAGGCTAAAGTTGAGAGAAAAGCCCATGAGGGATTGGCTCATCGGTGCACAAGGCCTTGCGGAGGTTTGGCGATGTTCAGAGGCCATGGCCCTTGCCTCCTTGTTCTTAAATGGTTGTTTTGGAGATTGCACATGGCATATGTTCGGACATTTGAGGAAAATGCAATGAAACAGCAACTGAAACAAATGTTCAAAATTGTGAAAATGAAACTCTGCGCCCAATTTTAAATCGCCTGCAGCCCAAATTAATATTTGATTCTGAGCAGAAAGTTAGTTATTCTCTCAGCTAAAGGCTCAGTAAGCTTGGCACTCATAAACTGTTGGACGCATTCACATGCATTCATAGACAGTGAACTTGAATCTCCTAATTACTTCCACCATTTCTCCAGTTCATATTTCACTTTGTCAACATCATTAAAGCTGTTTGATGCAAAGTGATGTGGCATTGGTAACCATGTCAAAGACTTGTGCCCATCCTGCCTGTGAAAAGCACTGACGGATGAGCGTTAATTAAATCTTGCATTATGTAAATTATTAGAAAGCAATTTATAAAGCTACACATCAAGTCAGAATGAGCATGTAGGAAACAGAGTTTGTTTTTGTTAAAACTTCACTCACCTCTATCTCTCGTGTCATATGTCGCATGAATTAAAAGACTGATTCCAAATTGGAGTTGAGTGATTTTTGTGGCTTGGAAAATTAAAAATGGACAAAATGACCCTTTAGCAGATAAATGCATGTGTCATCAACTGATATCAAGTGGTTTTGCTGAACGGTGACACACTAACTTCCTGATTCAATAGACAATATGTCATCAACACCAGAGGATCAAGATTTGGCAGACAGCCTCTGCTGGTAGATCCTGTAATTGCAGCAGTGTTGCCAACTATTTTCAATGTAAAGTAGCTAAAGCCTGCTCAAAAAATTGCTAAACGCGCCAACTGTTGGCACTTTACATCTGTTTTCTCTCCTAATCCATGCTCACATACTGTGTTTTAGTTTCTGTTTAGATAACGCTATGTTGGCAACACTGAATTGCACAATCCAAGCAACTGAGATGAATGCATCGCAGGTTCAATTCCAGATATCTTCTTTCTTAAAGGTGAAGCATGATGTTAAAATGCATCCAGTTTTTGTTCATTGACTAATGTTAATATGCCATACATGGGTTTATTTTTCCCAAAAGTAGGAACATTGAGCTTCTCAGGCACCATCTAAACATTGAGAACTGCCTGCTCAGATCTGTCAATCTCTTTCCAGCTCAACCTATAGCGTGAGTTTGGGGCGTGGCTACTGTAGCAGGCGGAGCCAGAGGGTGTTTAGCCAGTGTGGGACATTGGGCCCTATTTTAACGATGGTCTGAAGCGCATGGCGCAAGTGCATTTAGGGCATGTCCGAATCCACTTTTGCTAGTTTAACGACAGGAAAAATTGGTTAACGCGCCAGGCACATAGTCCAAAAGGGTTGTACCTAGTCTTTTAATGAGTCATGGGTGTGTTTTAGGCATAACATGCAATAAACAAATCAGAGTCTCATCTCCCATTCCCTTTAAAAGCCAGGTGCTCTTGCACCATGGCGGATTGCTATTTACATGGCAGAATATAGACACCCTCAACCTGACAAGTCAGTTTAAATACATGTGTGTATTGCCACAATTGATCAAATAATTAGCCAATTTCATTCATCATTACAGCAAATATGTAATTCTGATACATGCAATGACTATCTATTATGACATGTAAGTATTTTTATCTTTATGGACACAATAATAATCTTTTACATTGTAAAACATTTATTTTTAATATTTGGCATGTTAGTGTGCTGCTGTGCATCCCTGTGTTTGCAACAAGCCAAGTGTATGCACGTTGTGCACCCTCCTATAGGCGCATATTACAAACAAGCCCTGTAAATAACAAAAAAATACTGCACCATTGACTTTAGAGCAGGTTTTTGTTGGTCAATGGTGCAGACGTTTTCAGTTGTCTCAAAATAGCAACACGCCAACAATGCACCTTAACACACCCCGTTTTCAGACCAGCACGCCCATGTGTGAACAGATGTGTGCGAGTGCATTTGATATTTAAACAACGTGGGCGCTGGATGTGAAAATGATAACTGCATCTGGCTGAAACTAGCAAAAAACACTTGCGTCTCACCTGGCGTCACATTGCACCGGGTGTATGATAGGGCCCCATGACTGATTATCTACATGGGACAAGACATTCAGCTTCGTGTTCAGGAGTGCAAGCTAACCTTCAAAGATTAAACAAGGTCAAAGTCCGCTAGGTTTCAGTAGTGCTGCAGAAACTACATACTTTAAAGGTAAAAAGCCCCAAAAAAATTACTTTCTCAATTACAGTAATTTTCCCTGCATGTCAGTCAGTCTTTGTTTACGGCGGAACGATCACTCATTAAAAGATGCAGACTGTATTTATCTCAGTAAAGTCACTCAGTAAACACTGTAAGCTGCTGGCACCCACATTTATAATTGCAATATGAATATGCAGTAATTAAATAGCCAGTGTTGTTCAATGCTATCTCTTGACAAATGTTGTTCAGATGACGACGGTTTCAGATAACAGCAAACGACAAAAGACGTTTGACTGCATCCATCTGACCAAACCAAAAAGAGTTCAGCATCATGCAGGAATTTAAAAAGGTCATGTTTAAACATATCAGGTGCTTCTTTCGATTAACATAAAAATATGTGAATAAATAAACTGGGTAAACTGTGCAGAACATTAGCATAGTGATTAATTAAGCATAGAAAGGATGTGTCAGCAAGCATGTGTGACTGATTCTGAAAATCTCTCAACATTATCCGCTAATTAATCAGAACTGGAGTCTGAAGTGTGGCATAGCGGTCAATCCTTTTATATTGCTTTTCTTTTGAGGCTTTGTTTTCTTGTGTTAAAGCTGGTGGACTATCCATGCTCTTCACACACAAAAATGAGTAACAAATTTTCTTCTATCATAATAATAAAATGACAACATTCATTAAAATTATTGTTATTATTAGTACACTGTAAAAAGTATTTTCATGATTTGTTATCACAACATTTTTTCTTTTGTCAAATCAACTTAGATAATTAATCTGGTTCAGATAATAGAGTTTCTGTTGATTAAAGCAATTTGCCTTCATTGTATTAATTCAAATTTTGAACTCAAAATGAACTCAAAATTTTAAGGCAACCAGTTAACTTACATTTTTAAGTTAAACCAATCATTCTTTTTAACAGTGTAGTAGTACAATACTGACCTTAAGATCCTGGTTAGTTTGTTTGCACATTTGCATGTTTCATTATTAAAATGTTTTCTGATTAGATTTACACAGAATTTGATGCAAATATTAAAAATTATATCAGTGTTTTGTAGCAATTGTAAATACAGAAGCTTAGAATCATGGGAATATATAAAAAAAATAAAAATAAAACTCTCATGTGACATGTTGACCTATTTCAATAAATTTGCTTCCCGCTGTTATTTCTGTATGGCATTTCCTCTGTCATCATCAGATGGCACGAGCAATATAATAACGCATACCTCGAGGTCAGGGAAAGCCGACGTGTCTTTTTTTCTCTGTTTTTTTGTAGGAGACACTGTCGATTTACAGTTTTAATAAAAGCACCGTATTTCTTTCAAGCTCTTGTATTTATAGAGTGCTGAATTATGCCAGCAAACATTACCCCAGTGAGACTGGAGTTATAGGAACATCACCCACATCACACATGATGGATCTGTCCTCTGAAATATGGCCCGAGGGCCCGTCCGGATGCAGCTCCACAATGTGGATTAACTATCCGTCGGTGCGAGAGAAAAAGATCGAGAGTTGAGAGGCAGAGCCGAAGAGATGCGAGAGAGAAACATTTCATATTCCTCCATCAGTCAGCGGGTATTTCTGGCCCGCAACAAATCTTCAATCACAATAAAAGCTCGTCACAGGTCTTCAAAAAGACTCACCTCGGTGTCAAACGCGACCCCTGCTAGTCTGAACCTTTGACTCAAACCCAGCAGAAGAGAAAATCCTTCCCAGATTCAAATTCAGGTCAGGAAAATGTTAGCTTACAGTAAGATATGACATATGACTGCATAAGAAAAAAAGAAAGAACGAACCCTGTTTTTCAAAAAGCAACAATATGATATGTTATTATAATAATTCTTTTGGAAAACAATATTTTTTCTTATTGCAAATGTTACGTGCCATGCATATTGCATTGCATGTTTCAAAAATAAGATAATTTTTTGTGGAATGAATCTTCTTATTGCATTATTATGTATCACAGCACTGATAATCTAACGTGATATAACATATAATGCATGCATATATATCACATATAATATAATGCATGCAGATATCACATATAATGCATTCATATACTGTACATGGTAAAATGTCAACCATCTGAGATGGTATTGAACATTCAGTATATCATAAATCAAAAGTAATGTGATCTCAACATCTATGGATGTTATTCTACTTTACAGTCAAATACAGCAGCACATTTGTTATGATAACTATCTGTGCATGTATTTATTCACTCATCTATGCAGTTTGAGTCAACAATTAATATTTGTGAAAAAGCTTACGTTTAATCCTGTCACTAGATAAACAGCTTTTGCCATGCATGGCACTAGAGGCAAATATGATATGCATGATATGATATGAGTAATATAAAAAAAATCAGACTCAAAGTTCAAAATTAAGATTAAAATTCAAAATGGCATTGGTCCTTGTGCTACAGATATGATTCAGTGACTTGAGACAGTAAGAAACCTTCCAGACCACTATAGCAAACACACTGAAACATGATAAAAATTGTGATGTGCTGCGTCCAAAATCGTGTTGGTGCTACATTTGATTTTGAACTTTGCAACTGCATGTTCTATATAGTATGAATATGGGTAGTATGAATGAAATCTGGATGTACTACATCCGCCATGTTGTTACTGTCACATGACCTACCAGCATCAGTTGCTCCCGTGGCCTCATGGGATAGTAAAGTGTCCATTCAATGTGCACTTCAGAAGTAAGTCATCCAGGTACTTTCGCCTACTGTTTTTCGCATACTATGTATTCAGACATACTTCTCTTTTGGCGTACTGTTTTTTCCATACTATATAGTAGAGAAGTATTCGATTTTGAATGCAGCACTGGGGATTTTTTAAAGTGCAAACACCACTCACATTGATTTCAGAAAATGTAAAAATCTAGTTCTACTTATGCTTCTGCTTACTGTCAAAACGCAGTCGATCTGTTATGATGGGCATCTCCACATTGATAAATTCACACATCTGTGATGTTTGTGTCAATTAATGTACTGAGTTTCTAATGCTGTTACTGGAGAATGAACTTTTATCATAAAACTGGATAGAGCTCCATAAGTGAGCTCTTAGTTTTCGATTACATTTTAGAAAATGCAATTTTTATAATTTATTGAGAAATGTGTTAATATACAGTACATTTAGGTTACACTTTATTTTGACCCTTTATTTTACACTTTACTAACCCATTAATTTGCAACTACATGTTTACTAACTCTCATTAGAGTATTAGTAGACTGTTAGGGTTTGGGTTAGAATAAGTTAACATGTAGTTGCAAAGTTACTTGTAGTCAGTAGAATGTCTGTTGGTGGTGCATCAAAATAAAGTGTTAACAGATATTAAACAGACAGTCTACTAACACTCTAATGACTGCTAGTTGACATGAAGTTGCAAAGTTACTTATAAGTTATGTCTAAAGCAGACCATCGAAATAAAGTGTTCCCACATTTACTTTGCATGTCCAATATTTAAACATTTGCACCTGTAACATTCATAGACATTTGTAAAATATATTACCTACTTTCTATTTTAGTTTGCATGTTGAGGCATCAAATGTTTTTGAGAGGGTGAAATTTGTATTCTGTCCTTTGTTTTGATGTCCTGCCTCTTTATCCATATTCCTCGCATGCAAGCAGCCATGTCAGTCACAACTTGAAATATGAGAGTTCATCCTCCACACAGATTAAATATCATCAGCACATTCAAAACTCGCAAATCCCTCCTTCCATCTAGAGCAAAAGAGTGGCAGAAAGGACTCCTCCTTTCTGATTAAAGTGCATGTCGAAGTGTGTTTATGTTTCTACATTGGAGTCTCATTACAATGCATTCACTCGCTGGTCAAAATAACCTCTTCTAGCCCCTTAATCCTGCGTGTAGCTAATGAGAGCCATGCTGCCCTCTTATCACAGCGACAACAAGTCACCGAGATACCTATTTCCACTAATACACCAGCTCTCCAAATGATTGAAAAATTATAATCGCCAGTGCCTGGTGTTTGCTTCCTCAAGGTTCATTTCAGATGCTTGGTCAAGTGTAAAATGAAAGATAAGGGGAGAGAGAGAGGGATGCATAAGTGGTGGCAGTTCGTAAACAAGAAAGAAAATGACTATCCAAGTACACGCTTGCTGTCCACCCCATCATCAGTCCAACCTAAATTGGCAATGCAGGCTATATAGGGTGAGGAGGGGGGATATTTGAATTCAGTTAAATATAATGAGTGCATGTTCCTATTTGGATGGTTTTTGAAAATTTGACTGAATAAAACAGGATGGAGAATGTAATAGTAGTACATTGCACATTCTTTTATAGGATAGACTTACCAATAAAATGTATGTACTGTATTGTATATTTTTGATGGAAGTCCTACTTTTCCATTTTGACTTGAGGTATTGAAAACATCGACATTAATTTATACTCAGACTATCAGTTAAACATTTAGAGTTTGCAATCTTGGTTTAAAAACACACACAATCCTAAAGACCTTATTCAAGGTAGAGTCATATTTATTTTTTAACAAGAATGATGGATTCAATGGATTGTGCTGTTGTTTAACAACATCTCTCTAAAAAAAAAAAAAAAGGTAACACTTTAGAATAACTCACGCAATGAAGCATTAGTTAAGCATTAGTAAATAGTCAATTCATCATTTATAAAACATTAATAGACATTAGTAAGCCATTTATAAATACAGCTATAAATGCTTGGTTCTTGATTTATAAGCATATCTATAATGAGTTTAATAATTGTATTTTCATACTTTATTAATGGTCAATTTTATCATTTCTAAATTATGTATTACATTATTCAAAAACCAGTTATTTAGGAGTTGTCAGTTGTTCATAAGATCATTTAGGAAGTGTAAGTAAATGATTAATAAAATATTTAAATGTACATTTATGCATCTTATTATTTAGACATATAGTATTAGTTACCTGGTGTGTTAATAATTGCTTTATTAACATATTCCTAGTGTCAAAACTACCTCGGTACTAACTTTAAAACATTAGAGAACAGCAGTGCAGAAGATCACTGAACCTTTAAATCTCATTTATAAAAGCTTTAGAAAGCATAAATAGTCCTCACTTTAGATGAGCTCACAAAAATAGTTAACTGACTACTTCTAAATGTTTTATAATTACCTGAATTAATCATGAATTGCAGTAGGAATATGTGTTAATAAAACATTTACTAACACACTAAGTAACTATTACTGTGTGTCTAAATAATCAGATGTATAAATTAATGTTTTAATAGTTTATTAATCATTTACTTACACTTCCTAAATGAACTACTGACAACTCCTGAATAACTGGTTTGTAAATAATGTAATACTTAATTTAGAAATGATAAATTGATTATTAATAAAGTATGAAAATACAATTATTAAGCACATTATAGATATGCTTATAAATCAAGAATAAAGCAATTATAGCTGTATTTATAAACTACTTACTAATGTCTGTTAATGCTTTATAAGCGATGAATTAACTATTTACTAATGCTTAACTAATGCTTCATAGCGTGCAGTTATTATTAAGTGTTACCAAAAAAAATTCAGTAAAAACTCCATAAAATAGTGCAAGTTGTGAGAATTACATGCAATCTATCAGCTTTATACTGTGCATTTATTAATAAGCAATTGAATACGTTTATTGTTTAAATATTAATTAGACTTATTAATAAATGTTACTTTCCAACATGTTTTGGGTTCATTTTAAGCAAGCAATACAGTCATTTTTAAACAATAGTTGAGTTAAATAAAACTACCCAGGAGGTTGGGCAAACATTTAACCCAACCGCTGAGTTTGTCCATTTTCAACCCAACTAGGGGTGTTTTTAACCCAGAATTGTTTAGAGTGTTGTAAAGACTGAGTCTATCCCTCAGTCACAATGACTGAATAAAATTCAACATGACATCTACCCTGACTAAGGTCTCTTCCTAAATGATGATTCAGCTCACACTGGTGATTGAATCAAATCAGTGGCTGCATCTGAAATCGCATGTATATGTAACGGAGGCCAGCTAGTAGTTGCTGTGCGAGTAAACCTCACTCCTCTGATCTCAAGAGATGCTCTAGCGACTGATGCTAGAGGCTGCAGCCTTTAGCCTCCTTGTTAGAGCGTCCGACTCCCACGCTGGACCCGGGTTCGAGGCCCGCACAGAGCGGGGCGAGTAGGACCTGGGTCAGGGGTTACATATAGTAGGTGAAAGTATGTGACGTGACAAAAGTAGTATGTCCAAATTCACAGTACTTATAAAAGAGTAAGCAAAAAAAACCTACTACTCCTGCCAAGTCACCAAGTCACATGATAATGACAACATGGCAGATGTAATATGTACGGATTACATTTATACTATACGGAACATATTTTTTTTAGTGGTCGTGAAGTAATTATTTATTCAAAATAAGTACCTACTTGAGAGTATGTGATTTCAGACGCAGCTGCCGTGGCCCCAGATCATTACACCGGTAAGTGGCGACAAGTGACTCTCTTTATGAGTGAGTCATCGAATCATTCAGTGAAACGATTCATTCAAGAACAATTCTGTCAAGGAACAAGACCGATTCACAACCATTTTAATTTATATTTTTGATTTATATATTTCTATATTACGATTCCTATTTTTTTTTTAGCACATTTCATATATTGCACATTTTGTCAGAACCAGAACCAGTAAATTATATTATTTTCTTTAGTAGCACAATGTTGAAGTTTTGTAAAATAAACTGAAATAAACATTTTTCTTCAGAATCATGATCTCTGTTATAAAGCATCATAGTTCGGCTCATACTAAAAAGTATAAAATAACAAAGAGACCATTATTATTGTGAGAAAATTAGTTTTGCTCCTCTTTCCTTCATTCAGCACTATCTCATGGGAACCACATGTATCTTTCTTCCCTTGTTTTCATTTTCAATTAATTTACTGAATTTATTTTCATCTCAGGGTCTTATATAGTCCCCTAAAAAACATCTCCTGTGTGCAATGACTTTTGTGTGATGTTTGTAGAAGTGATTTATTCCAAGGTCTCTCTACTGGGTTGAACTCACTATCAGACCAACTGCGTTGGGTATTGAGGGGTTTTTTTTGTTTTGTTTTGTTTTTTTTTGTTGCAGTTTGTCCTTCACGTCTCTGTAATAGAATCAGCAATAATCCAAGACTAAACAATACCAGCGCTGTCAGTGAATGGAGCGTGAATACTAAGGATCTCAACATAACATTCACTGCACAGGGAAACAGATTGTAGGTCTTACAGTATTATCATGCTATCTCCAGCTCTTTGTTGTGTTTACAGATAGGCTGGATAAAAAAAAAAAAAAAAGTAAAATAAAATTAAAAAGCTTGACTATCTAAGACAAGCAGTTTGGAAAATAGATTGATGGGTTGCATATTTAATGCATGCATCTTTTACCTTTAGAAACTGCATACTTCAGGTCCTGCTCCATATAATGCAAGCAGGGTGAATTCATTGCACAAGATTAATATTCTGTGTGTCAGTGTGATCATACTATTTGCACAGTTTATGAACTTGAAAAATCCATCAAAACTGAAGCAGCAATTATCTCAGCAGTATGTCCTCGCTCTCGATAAACTAACTGCCCTCTGCCATGAACGGCGATCAATACGGTATTTATAAAGTGGGCATGCATCCTAATCGAAAGACTTATGGATAGTGCAGACTCAGAATCACACTGCAGTGCTGGTATGACCAACTGCGTTGCTAAACACAAGTGTTTCTTTTACTGTTCTCATACTTAAGTTATAGTGAATTCATTTTTGATGAAAGTGTTGCTTGCATCTGACGAATCCCTTACTGAAAAAAAATAAATAAATACACAAATCCTTCAGGACGGTTCGTTTGACAAACACTCACTGAATCAAAATACGAGTCATGTACTGAACAGCAAGATCCATTTTAGTGCATCGTATACTGTACGTTGTGTTTTTCAATACATTGCCAATTAATTTGCCACCAAGAAACCAAATTCCTGCTTTACCCATATATTATATATATATATATATATATATATATATATATATATATATATATATATATATATATATATATGTATATATATAAGAGAGCTCAGCACGAAATGAAAAAAACACAAGCTAATAAAAATACACCAGCAAAAAAAAACAAAAAAAACATCATCATTCATCAATACTCACAACGCAACCAAATACAGAAACTCTCTTCAAATAGTACAGACCACAATGGAAATATTTCAAGGGCACCCCAACCAATGACGAACCTGGCTGGGACATAAACTTTGTTTACAACAAAAACAGGATGATGTATGTGCGAGTATTTGTAGGGCTTTTCTGTATGTGGTTGCATTGTGAGTATTTGCAGCACATTTCTGTATTTGGTTGCACTTTGCATTGTAAGTATTCGCCGCACGTTTCTGTATTTGGTTGTATTGTGAGTATTTGCAGCACATTTCTGTATTTGGTTGTATTGTGAGTATTTGCAGCACATTTCTGTATTTGGTTGCACTTTGCATTGTAAGTATTTGCCGCACGTTTCTGTATTTGGTTGCATTGTGAGTATTTGCAGCACATTTCTGTATTTGGTTGCATTGTGAGTATTTGCAGCACGTTTCTGTATTTGGATGCATTGTGAGTATTTGCAGCACGTTTCTGTATTTGGTTGTATTGTGAGTATTTGCAGCACATTTCTGCATTTGGTTGCACTTTGCATTGTAAGTATTTGCAGCACGTTTCTGTATTTGGTTGCATTGTGAGTGTTGGCGGCACGTTTCTGTATTTGGTTGCATTGTGAGTATTTGCAGCACATTTCTGTATTTGGTTGCACTTTGCATTGTAAGTATTTGCTGCACGTTTCTGTATTTGGTTGCATTGTGAGTTTTTGCAGCACGTTTCTGTATTTCGGTGCATTTTGCGTTGTGAGTATTTGCGGCACATTTCTATATTTGGTTGCACTTTGCATTGTAAGTATTTGCTGTACGTTTCTGTATTTGGTTGCATTGTGAGTTTTTGCAGCACATTTCTGTATTTGGTTGCATTGTGAGTTTTTGCAGCACGTTTCTGTATTTGGTTGCATTGTGAGTTTTTGCAGCACGTTTCTGTATTTCGGTGCATTTTGTGTTGTGAGTATTTGCGGCACATTTCTGTATTTGGTTGCATTGTGAGTGTTTGCGGCACACATGTTGTCAAACTGATAAAGATGTTTTCTTAATTCACTGGTGTTGTGAACCTAATAGGCTGGGTGATATTTTACATTTTTAAAACTGAAGTGCACTAAAGTGATGTGTAATAGTGTCACTGCTGGTTACCTGCTGGTTGTGGCAGGGGTTAAATCAGAGTATATTTGATCTAATTACACTGTAGGACTACAAAACAGTGTGAAACTGGTTTTGAGGGGGTTGGCATAATTGGCTGTAGTTGCAAATTTGACTGTATATTGCATGGTGTAATGATTAGTACCATTGTGGATTTACAGCCCAAAAAGTGTAGTGCTGACTTGCTTGCAAAATATTGCTAAATGCAAAAAAAAAAAAAAAAAAAAAAAAAAAAAAATTAAAATAATGGTTCAATTTCAAGTCAGTTTGGTTCTATATGTCTATAATGCACTTTTATGAATCCAAGGGGAAACTGAAGTTGTATTGGCTCAAATTGACCAAAAACAAACATATGTCATGTGCCATGCTTACATAGACGTCCTTAGTGTTTGTAACTTGCGAGACCTTGACAACAAGCTTTTGGTCCAATTAATCAAATTATCATCACACCTATTTTTAACTCCAATGTAAATGTGGTTTTCTGAAAAAGCTCTAGCGCATCCGAGCAGCACTAATAGACAGGATACGAGAAAGTTGCCTTCGAGACACATTGGTGAACACCCTCTAATGACCATTATTTATTTCAGCTGTCTTCCCCTTCCGAGATACTAATCTTACTCCCATCCATTCGACATGGGGATGCCATTAGGAAAGAGAGAGGGGGTAATTACTATGTCTTGTTAATTGTGAATATAATGGCAATTAATAATGTGCCTGGATACAAGTAGGGACAAAAGCAGCTTTATTTAAAGGGGGCGGTTGACACAAAGCTGTGTAATTGTGCAGGTTCTTTTTAATTACCCTCTTTTATCAGCTTAAAGACTGTAATGAAATGTTTTGCTCATCACAGATGTGATATGTTAAATGAATATCTCAAGTGTGCAAGAAAGTATGTAAATATAGGAGTAGCTTAAAATGAGTAAATCTACAGTTCCTGGCAGAAAAATGCAGTTTTGCTACATACAGAATGGTACTTGAAACCACAAGGACATACCTGCAATAAAAATGACAAGAAACGCACATGAAAGGATTCGCCTAATATGAGTTTCGGCAAAGGCTAATGAGACATGGACTGAATTGTCATAATCACCCACGCTCAGAATTACTGTATTATGGTAGGTTATTGATTTCACATAGTGAATCCACTCTGCTCTGGTCAAATGTCAATGTTGACCATTCAACTAGCGGTTTCACTCCAATCAAAATTAATCTGTAGCATTTGTCTCTGTCCATGGGTTTACTTCCTATTTGTTAGTGATCCCGAGTTACAGTGAGAACCCTTTTGAACTTTCTCTCGAAAAGCATAAGTGTAATGATCTGTTTACCCACATCTAGGAGACCGCAAGCAAATCACTGCCTTTCTCATTTGTATATGACATTAATAAAACTAATGATGTAAAAACACTCATAATTAATTGTCACATATCTTTCCATTTCAAGCTCACTTATGCAGCAAAAATAATATATATGCATATAGTGCAATCAAGATGCCTGAGAACACACTAAAAATAGGTTTCATTTAAATACTTTTAAACCTTGAAATAAAAATAAAAATTTTTGGCGATATAAAAAATGAAAATAAAGAAAAGGTTATGGCATAAAATGAAAAAGAAATAATTCAGATTCCGCACTATTTATAGGTCGCCAATCGAGAAGAAATAAACTGAATTTTAATGCTGATAATGTAATCTGACAAATATTACATAATGTAAAACAGAAGCATAGAAACATATATATATATATATATATATATATATATATATATATATATATATATATATATATATATATATATATATATATATATATATATATATATATATATACAATGTAGATGTACAGTGAATCCATAGATCTTATAAACAGCAGTGTTCAGTCCAAATAAATGATGTCAGGGAGAGGCTGATGTGTTTATGGACTGAAATCTGGCCGCTGCAGCTGTCGAGATTTATCCCATAACTCTACGCTAAAGAATGTTATTGTGATCATTTTCATGAGTATGCTAAACTGCTTGACAGGAGAGAAAAAACTGCAGAACACCTGCTGTAAAACAGCAATAGCACTTTAAATGGGCATCCATGTAATAACCATCACTTTTCAGAGCTTGGCGTCTTCTGAGGAGAGTACTGACTCACAGGCATTAGCTGAAAATGGAGCTGATCTATTAGCCTGATGCGCTCCTCACAAGAGTCAAGCACCAGAGGACAAACCTGACACCATTTAAGTTGATAAATGAATGATGTTTCTTCTGTGCAATGTTGTGTTTGATGGATATTGGTTCGAGTATAGTAAAATATTTAACTGTAACTGGCTAACCTCTGATTCACCTGTCTAAGGTGAGGTGTAAGGTTGACATGAGCTGAAAATATACCACAGTGTCCTCAAATCAGATGTGTGTGTATATATATATATATATATATATATATATATATATATATATATATATATATATATATATATATATATATATATATATATATATATATATAGGTATGGATGTAAGTCTTAGGCCACCACCAGCTTTGTTCTTTTAGCAGTTTTAATGACCATCCATATTTATTTTTCAGTCTCTTTATTATGATAAAAAAATTAAATTGAGGAAATATGTACAAAAAAAAAAAAAAAAAAAGGAACAAAATGGTTTCTTTAAGCAAAAATCAGTATTTAGTTTGACCTCCTGGACTTCTTCCATTTTCTCAAAAAAAAAAACTTTCCTTGTCCTTCCAGTCCTTTTCCGTTCCATTTAGGTTTAAGAAAGCCGGTTCCTGCTATTGCTCAAGTGTATATATATATATATATATATATATATATACACAGGTGCTGGTCATATAATTAGAATATCATCAAAAAGTTGATTTATTTCACTAATTCCATTCAAAAAGTGAAACTTGTATATTGCATTCATTCATTGCACACAGACTGATATATTTCAAATGTTTATTTCTTTTAATTTTGATGATTATAACTGACAACTAAGGAAAATACCAAATTCAGTATCTCAGAAAATTAGAATATTGTGAAAAGGTTCAATATTGAAGACACCTGGTGCCACACTCTAATCAGCTAATTAACTCAAAACACCTGCAAAGGCCTTTAAATGGTCTCTCAGTCTAGTTCTGTAGGCTACACAATCATGGGGAAGACTGCTGACTTGACAGTTGTCCAAAAGACGACCATTGACACCTTGCACAAGGAGGGCAAGATGGAAAAGGTCATTGCAAAAGAGGCTGGCTGTTTACATAGCTCTGTGTCCAAGCACATTAAGAAAGAGGCGAAGGGAAGGAAAAGATGTGGTAGAAAAAAGTGTACAAGCAATAGGGATAACCGCACCCTGGAGAGGATTGTGAAACAAAACCCATTCAAAAGGGGGAGATTCACAAAGAGTGGACTGCAGCTGGAGTCAGTGCTTCAAGAACCACTACGCACAGACGTACGCAAGACATGGGTTTCAGCTGTCGCATTCCTTGTGTCAAGCCACTCTTGAACAACAGACCGCGTCAGAAGCGTCTCGCCTGGGCTAAAGACAAAAAGGACTGGACTGCTGATGGGTGGTCCAAAGTTATGTTCTCTGATGAAAGTAAATGTTGCATTTCCTTTGGAAATCAGGGTCCCAGAGTCTGGAGGAAGAGAGGAGAGGCACACAATCCACGTTGCTAGAGGTCCAGTGTAAAGTTTCCACAGTCAGTGATGGTTTGGGGTGCCATGTCAACTGCTGGTGTTGGTTCCACTGTGTTTTTTGAGGTCCAAGGTCAACACAGCCGTATTCCAGGAAGTTTTAGAGCACTTCATGCTTCCTGCTGCTGACCAACTTTATGGAGATGCAGATTTCATTTTCCAACAAGACTTGGCACCTGCACACAGTGCCAAAGCTACCAGTACCTGGTTTAAGGACCATGATATCCCTGTTCTTAATTGGCCAGCAAACTCGCCTGACCTTAACCCCATAGAAAATCTATAGGGTATTGTGAAGAGGAAGATGCGATATGCCAGACCCAACAATGCAGAAGAGCTGAAGGCCACTATCAGAGCAACCTGGGCTCTCATAACACCTGAGCAGTGCCACAGACTGATCGACTCCATGCCACGCCGCATTGCTGCAGTAATTCAGGCAAAAGGAGCCCCAACTAAGCATTGAGTGCTGTATATGCTCATACTTTTCGTGTTCATACTTTTCTTTGTATTGGTCTTAAGTAATATTCTAAATATATATATATATCAATCAAAAAATGTTGCCACAAATCTAACGAGGCCTTACGATGTTTGGGTAAACTGTTCTGAAGTTATAAGCAAAAAGGCCATTTTTCATATCTCCAGACCAGTAGGTGGTGCTGCGCCGAAATGCAGCATGACAGTTTGACAAATCGACTTGAATTCCACAACTTGTCAGCATGGTTTTCATGACGGAAACAGATGCAGAGAATCAGAGAAAAAATGTCTTTGTTTCTAGCTCTCTTACGGTTCAAAGGTTATTAGCATAAATGTGAGTGCAACTTTGGACAACTGGTGGCACTAGAGGGATTAAGTTAGAGACTCCAAATTTGCTATGGTGACAGTTCAGACTGTCCTCTATCTGTGTACCAAATTTCACCCAAGTGATTCTTTGGGCTGCCATAGACTTCCAAACTGGAAGAAGAATAAGAACACCAACAGATACAATAGGTGCCTATGCACCTTCAGTGCTTGTCCCCTAATGAATGAATACTGATCAGGTACTCATACACATCAGCGCCTGAGTTGAATCACTAAAATGAATTTGATTCCCAACATTACATTTGAGAGAGTGGACATTTAAGGAGCGTTTGATTATCAGCTGCAGTCCAGCATGACAGAAGACAGTGATGCAGCACTCTGCCTCTGTGTTAGCTGAAAAGCTACAGTATTTTGCCGAGCTACTGCCACACTACAGAAAAACACTTTCAAAGTAAACATGAAAGTGAAAATTCTATTATTATTTATTCACCCTCATGAAACTCCAAGCCTGTCAGACTTAACTGCTTTTGAGGACCACAAAAGGAGATGCAACTCTTGTACATACAGCAACAATTTATAGTGACCACAGCTGTCAAGCTGCAAACGGAGAGAAAAAACACCATAAAATGGTGCTAGAGCCTTCGATAACTCTTTAGACACTTTAGACACTGACAATTTCAAGTTGAATGTCAATTACATCAAATATCATTAATATATTTTTTTTCCTGATCAGCATCATCCATGCCAAACTGGACGTGATCCATCTAAAAGCACTGTTTGATTTGTAGCATTGCTACTTTCAGCTACTTTTCAGATCTCTAAATAGTTTTACATATTGCGGTTTGGATCTCATTGGAATACGTTCCTGTTTGACCTCTGGGATCTTAAATCGCTGCCAATTTCTCTGGGACTGAAACAAGGTCGTGTGATTATTTTAGTTTTGTGAAGAGGAAGACTGTACAGTATCAGATGTCCCTGGTGAAACTTTGCAAGCCTTCTGAGGTACCAACAGAAAGATAAATGATGCTGTCGCATTTTCTGGCCTGACGTATATGACCGAGTCTCCTCTCTGCCTCCTTCGCAATACTCGGTTGTTTATAAAAATACAATAGGCTTAAGAAAAGCACAGGTTATGGCGGCGCTGACAATATAAAAAATAACACTGACTGAGGCCTTGAATGTGAATGCAGCTCTCTTGTGCTCATGCATGCATCTTAATGCAAATGGAAATGTGAATACTTTTGAAACTCAAAACTCAGAAGATTTTAAACTGAAAATGTCTCAGTCAAAATGCAGCAGTCTGTAACTCTAAGCAAATCTAATTTATTTATTTTTAAAAAAAATATTTGTTTGCATGTTAAAACTCTTGCTTCTCTAGGATGTTGCAGTGCAAAGTGACATCCTCATTATTTTCAATCAAAGACAAGTGAGTGGGGAGGATGCTAACCTTGCCAGTGGCGACTCTGTTGTGTGTGTGTGTGCGTGTGTGTGTGTGTGTGTGTGTGTGCCGTTGGCATCAGCAGGCATGCTGAGACAGCTCGGCGTCAGTCAGCAGTGCATGTGGAGAGAGGTCGCGACCCTGCTCGGAGGAAGCCTTGCTTTGATCAATCTGTAAGTCGCACGATAATTTTGGCTTCCTCTATCCAGCAACAATTCAATTAACTTGATTGGGAAATGCAGTGGGAGAGACATCAGATCCTCTGGAAATAAATTCTTCTGTCAGTGAAAGGCATGAAGGGGAACATCATGCAGATTTCTGTATTCTTTATAACTGTGCTGAATGACTGAATTCAACGTGACAAATATTTAGTAGAGACTTTTATCCAGAGAGTCTTACACAAGACTGATTGCATGTGCAATCCCTGAGGAGCAACTCCAGGATAATGTGACCCGGTCAAGGGCATAGTGCTGATGTTAGAGAATTATTACTAAAGAAATACTCATATTTGTTTCATCCAGTGTCCAGATTGTGTCGGCTTACTCCTCGATTGGAAGGTGATCAGGGGTTCATCAATCAATTAGTCAATCAATTAGTCAATCAATCAATCAATCAATCATCTATCTATCTATCTATCTATCTATCTATCTATCTATCTATCTATCTATCTATCTATCTATCTATCTATCTATCTATCTATCTATCTATCTATCTATCTATCTATCTATCTATCTATCTATCTATCTATCTATCTACAAACCCGATTCCAAAAAAGTTGGGACACTGTACAAATTGTGAATAAAAAAGGAATGCAATAATTTACAAATCTCATAAACTTATATTTTATTCACAATAGAATATAGATAACATATCAAATGTTGAAAGTGAGACATTTTGAAATGTCATGCCAAATATTGGCTCATTTTGGATTTCATGAGAGCTACACATTCCAAAAAAGTTGGGACAGGTAGCAATAAGAGGCCGGAAAAGTTAAATGTACATATAAGTAACAGCTGGAGGACCAATTTGCAACTTATTAGGTCAATTGGCAACATGATTGGGTATAAAAAGAGCCTCTCAGAGTGGCAGTGTCTCTCAGAAGTCAAGATGGGCAGAGGATCACCAATTCCCCCAATGCTGTGGTGAAAAATAGTGGAGCAATATCAGAAAGGAGGTTCTCAGAGAAAAATTGCAAAGAGTTTGAAGTTATCATCATCTACAGTGCATAATATAATCCAAAGTTTGAGAGAATCTGGAACAATCTCTGTGCGTAAGGGTCAAGGCCGGAAAACCATACTGGATGCCCGTGATCTTCGGGCCCTTAGACGGCACTGCATCACATACAGGAATGCTGCTGTAATGGAAATCACAACATGGGCTCAGGAATACTTCCAGAAAACATTGTCGGTGAACACAATCCACCGTGCCATTCGCCGTTGCCGGCTAAAACTCTACAGGTCAAAAAAGAAGCCATATCTAAACATGATCCAGAAGCGCAGGCGTTTTCTCTGGGCCAAGGCTCATTTAAAATGGACTGTGGCAAAGTGGAAAACTGTTCTGTGGTCAGACGAATCAAAATTTGAAGTTCTTTTTGGAAAACTGGGACGCCATGTCATCCGGACTAAAGAGGACAAGGACAACCCAAGTTGTTATCAGCGCTCAGTTCAGAAGCCTGCATCTCTGATGGTATGGGGTTGCATGAGTGCGTGTGGCATGAGCAGCTTACACATCTGGAAAGGCACCATCAATGCTGAAAGGTATATCCAAGTTCTAGAACAACATATGCTCCCATCCAGACGTCGTCTCTTTCAGGGAAGACCTTGCATTTTCCAACATGACAATGCCAGACCACATACTGCATCAATTACAACATCATGGCTGCGTAGAAGAAGGATCCGGGTATTGAAATGGCCAGCCTGCAGTCCAGATCTTTCACCCATAGAAAACATTTGGCGCATCATAAAGAGGAAGATGCGACAAAGAAGACCGTTGAGCAACTAGAAGCCTGTATTAGACAAGAATGGGACAACATTCCTATTCCTAAACAAAAATATCTATCTATCTATCTATTCGAGTTTTGAATTTTATCATGCAAATAAATAATTTTTTTGAACACTTTTATCTAAATAATGCTTAAATAAAAATACACTTTCCATACACTTTATATACTGTATATCGTAATGTATATATTATCTGTCTGTCCGTCCGTCCATCTATTAAAATGACAGTACTTTATTTGTCATTAACTAAAACTGCATTTGCAATTGATTAAAATTGGTTCCACTTCAATCAGTGATTTTATTAACTTGACCTCAAACCAGAGGTGAACTTGACCTTTACTGTGGCAGATTCACTTCAACCTAATCAGGCACTAACTCACATTACCTACAAAAGTAAGTGCATGTACATAAATGATTATAACCAAACCTTTATGAGGATCCTGAGTATAGTTTGAGCCATTGACATCTCTTCTGAGAGCAGACGTGAGATTACAGGAGTCTTTTCCTCAGGAGAAACACCTGAGAAGCAGAAGACACTTTGCTTGCTCTCACATATTTCCACTGCCGTCTAGGAGAAACAATTGAGATGTTAAATTGATTTTTCTTTCTCATGGGCCTTGTAAATCAACCCAAAACCCTTTTGGCTTGCAGTTCTGTTCCTTTTCCAACTAAATATATTATATTTATAATTCTGAAGACTCATATTCTGACTCGGATGTTTTACTTTAATGAGAGTTTTGAAGAACCTTGCTAAATTTTTCAAGGAAAAATGTCTTCAAAAATGCATGTGGAAAATAAAACTGAAGACAAGTAACCACAGATTTGATTTACAGCAGAAAAAATTCATCAAGGACCCCATTCCTACTTCCATTTTTTTTTTTTCCCCTCTGTGTCCTTTTCATCTGTCTTTGTTCACCAACTCCCTGCTATTTCACCCAAAATGAAATTGATTTGCATAATGAAAGGGGATCAGATTTACTGTATGGGGGGAGGAAAGTGTCATAATAAAGGATGTTCTCAGAGGGAGGCTGATGGCGAGGAGCGTGACGAACTACGGGTGGAGAACAGAGGTGAACACGGGAAACAATAAAATGTAATTACTCCCCTCACCCTGTAATTCCTACTCGTCCAAATACCCAGCTTGCGGGAGCACGTTATTTCATTTCAGGAAGGCCACAAAGGCTCCTCCGAGGCGTCGATGAGTTTTACGACATGACAATTCTTTCAATCAGAATTGTTGGAATAGCGATATAACAATATAGCTGACTTTGCTAAGCCCGCCGATCTCTCCCTCTTGTGGAGGTACAACTAATTACTTTCTCATTATCATGCTAATATGGGGTCCTCAACACGGAATCACGTCTAATTATTCTGTTATTTGTTATATCTCTGTTAGAGGAATGTTAAAGCAGGGCTGAGATGTGTGTCATTAAGATGGAAATGACTTTCAGACACTGTACTGAGGATTGTGTCAAAGCTCTTTAACCAGTCTGCTTTGGTTGAGGCTTTTCAAAGGCTGAATATTATCTTGTACGGTTTGTCCCGGAGGACATTCGACTGTTGGTTCTTCACAGCAAAGGGTGAGGAATTTTAGAGTAGAAAAATCAATGGTGGATAAAAGCGTGCACAAGATCTAAAACTGGTCTTGGTGTTAAAGGTGAACCGCTTCAATGTTAAATAATACATTCAGCTATAAGTAAGCCATTCGTAGGTTGATTTCCTCGAAAAGTGTAATTGCTGACTCATGAAATGACTCTTTCACTGCACAAAATAATAATTAAATATAGAGATAACAAAGTTAATCAAATTATTCTTAAAACAAGCAAACAAACAAACAAAAATCTGCCAGTAGTGTCAATAAAATAAAAATTAATTCAAAGGGAAAACAAGATTATTTTCCTGACCCCACTGGCAGATTTTGTTCTTAAGCATAAATTATATTTTTTTGAATACTTTTTTTTTTCCCAGTAGAGACTTAATATTGCTTGTCAAGTAAATGTATGTTGATTTAAAAATGTTTAGATATTTGTATTGGAAAACAAGACAAAACTGCTGAGGAAAAAATATTCTCCTTTTTTCAGCATTAATGACATCATCCCCTGATATCATTTATTGCAGGATTTCCCAAACAAGTGTTCGTGAGTGGATGAAAAGCTAATAATTATTTAAATGATAAAAATGTAAAACAAATAGCTGTAAATAAGTAAAAACAATCAATATAAATTTTTTACTAAATATAATGAAATGTTTACCTGCATGTCATGTGACCATTAACAACTAACAGAAAACCAGGAACTTACAAATGTGTTGATAAATTATTGATATATTACCTTAAAATCATAGCCAGTATTTAAGGTTCGGATGACAAAAAAAAAAAAAAAAGGAAGTCAACAATTATCAGTAAGTATTATGAACTCTCTCTTTCTCTCTCACCGTTGTGAAAATAATCAAGTTATAATAATATAATATAATATAATATAATATAACATTCTATACGTCTGATCTTGACCAGAGAACATTTCTGAACATTCCATTTACACTTTTATAGAAATTCTTCCTATAATGCAATACAAACATATTCATTTGATCATGTGATATTGATTTATGCAGCATCAGCTGATGATCCCCTATAGGAACAGAAACCGCTGTGTGTTCCCCCCGTCCAGTCTTTGAGAGGACGCATCCTCTCAGATAATGAAAGAGAGGTTGTGATGGCTCTGCTCTTCAATAATGTATGAGGCTCTCGTCTTCGATGCTGTCACTCCTCTTGACAAATGCCAGGGGTGAAAAGGAAGTAAGTGTGAACAAAACACTTTGTCACACATACAGGCTCTCTGAGCCCTGTCCCTTTATACGGACAGATATAGATGCACATTCCTAATGCCACATCTCTATGAGCTAATAGTTGGCACATAAAAAGAGGCTGCGAGGGTTATAATTATAGTAAATAAATACTTGCTTAGATGCATAAAAATGTATAATGATTTGCCACAAATTTTTACCTCAATATGGCCATATATCACGTTGTCAATAAAAAATAGTTTCCAATCAGTGTTGTTATTGTTAGCTACAGCAAACTAAAACTATAAAATGTCTTTTTCAATTGCCATAAAGCTGAATAAAATAAAATATAAATTTTAGATGAGAAACTTAAACACCAAAAATTAGAAATGTTGCTTAAATAAATAATTATTATATAATTATCTCAATATGACCATACATAAAATAAAAAAATAAAAATAAACATATATTTTAAATCAGTGTTGTTATCGTCAACTAAAAAATAAAAAATAAAACAATTTAAAAATTATTTTGTTAATACAATAAATTATAAATATTTGATGAAAAACAAACTTAGAACACTGGAAACTGAAGTAAAATAAGTTGAAGTTGACGAACTAAAATTACTAAAGCTAAAACTGAAATAAAAATAAAATTAAAGCTAAATAGAAATATAATAAAGCTAATAAAAATGACAAAAGCACAACAAAATTACTAAAACAAACTTCTTCTTTTTTTTCTTTTTTTTACCTAATTCAACATATGCATGATGCATTGTAATATAAAGAGGTAATATACTGTAAAAACAATGCATTCTGGGTATTGTCATTTTCGAGAAATATATATATATATATATTAATCTTAGTTGAATTTCATATTACATTCAATTATTTTGATGAGTTAAAATAAAAATAAAAGTTAATTCAAAATATTAATAGGTACTATAAGAATATATGCATAATACTTAATACTGAAATGAAATTTACTCAGACTAAAGTGTATTGAGAGACTTCAGCATCACAGGCCTGGAATGTTCTCTCTGATTCTGCCTGCATCTCCTCATTTCCATGTGTGCACCCATCTCAATGCCACACTTAACCGTATCTCCATTGCATCCACTAAAGCAGAAAAAGCTATTATATACTGTTTATTTTAATTAAAAAAGGACAAGTGTAGACTCTGTTACCAGGCATTGGACATGGATACGGTCTCAGCAGTTGAGTGCAGATGAGCTGGATTAGGGGGAATTCACTTTGATTTAAGAACACATGAATTTTCCAGCGAGGAGGCAGCATTATCCCACTCCACTCACTCAGATATGGCTATTGTTCAAGAGGTGTCCGTCTTGAGTGACTGGAATTCCTGATTAAGATAAGCACTTCCTTCTGCTAAAGCAAAACATGCTCAACCTAACATGCTATACATTTACAGCAAATGTTACTATTTGCTCCTTTCAAACCACACAGAATGAGCATGTTCTTTTTGCATTTGCCTAATATCAGGGGTAAAATGCACCTTTTCCAGTATAAATGGCCAGGGTAAGTAGTCCACTCCAGCCTAGGGTTTCTATCCAGGTTTCTATCCATCATGTTCCGGCTTCTATCCATGTTCCTTCACTCATATAAGGTAATTACAGCTGACTAATTGGCTTAAACCAAGTATAAAGATTTTAAAGTTTCATCTTCCAAAAATGAGGGTTAGCTGACTGAAATGAGTGGTGTATTCCAATATTGGCAGCCCTTCACAGGCGATACACTATATATATATATATATATATATATATATATATATATATATATATGAGAAAGGTTGCAAATAGCTGAAATAATAATAATAATAAATATTATTTCAGCTATTTGCAACCTTTCTCATTTTTGTTTAGGGTTGAAGTACAAAAATAACTAAAACTTATTAAAAACTAGCAATAGTTTTATATAGACATTTAAAAAAAAAAAACGAAAAAAAAAAAAAAAAAGATATATATATATATATATGTATGTATGTATATCACAGTCTCACAGTAATTTGCACACTTTACACTTGCTGAATACTAAAAACACTGAGCTATACATCAGATGTAATGCTACAGCGCAGACCTCCAAGCTGTATCGATCTGGGTTGCTCTGATTTTTCACTGATGCACGACTGTGAACAAATGTACACGTGTCTCTGTTGGCGATGAAACATTTAGTTTTATGATTTTGCAGCGTCTGCACTTCCAGCCACAGATGTGCTTACATCCCTCCACCCACCGAGGTTTGGTGTGTAGGGAATTCCATTAATTCGACAATAAATCTTGAGGGCGTTCATTGTGGATGGGAACCTGAATTTCAGAGTGCTGGCTGGACACTTTCTGCTTCTGCCATCATCAAACTATGTCCATCGCCAACTGACTTATGGCATTCTCACAATTAAACTTCCGCTGCTGACCCGAGTCTGTGTGACGGCACAGTCTGCATAAAAATACAGCTCTCGGGAGGGATGGACAGGTCACTGAGGTAGTTTTGACATGTAAACATGTTGTTGGAACCAATTTTAAGGAATGGTGCATGCAAAAATTCAAAATTTGGATAGAGAAATTAAACCAAATGTAAAAACAGTTTAGTACAGGGGTCAGAAAAGAATATGCATAGCATACATCTCTCTCACTTACCCATCACTAACGCACCACTAGGTTCTTGGCCAATGGGCAGACAATGTGTGACGCTCCCAGCAGGCTTTGTATGAATTCCCTGTAGCAGTGAGGATATCACAGGGAAGGCCTTGATGCAAAACAAATCTCCAAGAGTCCAATCTGTCAGTAAACATTTAGAGAGCAGATTACATTGAGAGTGGGTCATTGTGGGTAAACTGGAAGAACAACAGGTGTGTGTACACAGAGGATCATAACAGCTTGTTTGTGTACGGGGTATTTAGATCACAATTAACACCGTGATTCACACCTGCGCACAACACAATGCATAAATATAAAGACATAATTTGGATCTGAAGTAATGCACATATAAATGCACTGGTGCATTTATCAATATAAATGTACTTTTGCAAACATTTTAAATTCAGAAGTTTGGGGTCAGTACAGCTGAAGCACAGAAGCACAGCTGTTTTCAACATTCATAATAATAATAATAATGTGCCTTGAGCATCAAATCAGTATATTAGAATGATTTCTGAAGGATCATGTGACGCTGAAGACTGGAGTAATGATGCTGAAAATTCACAGGAATAAATTACATTTTACATTATATTTACATAGAAAACAGCTATTTTAACTTATAATAATATTTCACAATATTACTGATTTTACTGTATTTTTGATCAAATAAATGCAGCCTTGACATAATGCCTCTTATCACCTGTCAGACCAACACGATCACATGAGAATGCGTATCAATAGTACGAGTTTGTAATCTCGTAGAATATATACGGCAAAATGAGTTTTGACGTGCTTATGGTACGCGGTTTTTCGCGTGCATATGATACGCACTTTATGGCGTGTATATGATACGCTCTTGGGTAGGATGGGGGTGGGGGAGTGGGGGTTTCGTACGTATAGTACGCCATAAAGTGCGTATCATATGCACGCGAAAAACTGCGTACCATAAGCACGGCAAAACTCATTTTGGCGTATATATTCTACGAGATTACAAACTCGTACTATTGATACGCATTTTCGTGTGATCGGGCTCGTCAGACAGACACTTTTCTCCATCCAATCAATTCCTAATGGATGAAATCAAATCCTGCACTACATCTACATGATTGAATATCTTCTTTGACCCAGAAATATGTCACATTACTGAAGTTAAATAGGTTGGGAACAGCATTTCATGATGACTTAACCCACTGATACATAACTGATGTGTTTTTGTAATGTGGCTCGTTCACAGACAGTGCTGCTTTATTGAGTTCCTTTCCTCTAGTCTACAGGAAAAGGGAAGCGTGTTTGCCGGCTCTTTTTGTTCTGTCTTCATAAAAGCCAGCTCCTCACGTCTGATGCTGTGGCAAACAGACACGTTTAGACCCAGAATCCTTTGGTAAAACCATCCCTTTCTGAATTCCAGGAATGAAGCGACTGACAGTTGGATTTTTATTTCTAGCGCTTTCCCTGGAACTCTCACATTGGCAAACATGATGAACTATGAAATAAGCCCAGCATGATGTAAATAATACACTTTACACACACGCAGCAGGGACGCAAATATGCACCAAATGCATTTTCATTGCAGATTACTACTTACAGCAGAGACTGTCGAACTTCCTCATCCATTCCGTTTGGAAAGGTTATCGCGCAATCTGACAGACTGAAAGATGGAATGAGAGTAATTCCTAAGGGAGAGAGATCCATTAGCATTCCCATTCATCGCAATGAGAGGCACATCACATTTTTAATTTAATTAACTTTTTTTATTAGTTTTAATAATTTTATTACATCAAGTTAAACTAAATGTTGCATTGGCATTTTATAATGAGTTTTCATTTGTTAACACTGGGATTTTTTTTTTTTTATGTTGTAGTTTTAGTAACATGGAACCACAGAAGTGACAGAACCAATCACCTGCACCATAAATGTCATGTGACTAATCACATCTGCAGAAAAAATTGCATTAGCTAATGACAGCAAGAACACACACATGCTCAATTTGAAATAACATACATAAATCAACTCTGCTCAGAGTACATATGCTCCATCTCTAAATAAAGTTAAAGTAACATTGAAGCAGAGTTAAAGTTAATGAGATAATTAAGCAATTAATAAAGCTGTGACTGAAGTCAGTTGCAGTTCTTATGTTTCTCTTTTCTTCAGTGATTCTGCTTGTTAGCAGCAGGTGTTCATCACTAATGCTCAATCATCACTTAATTAATTGCTTAATTATCTCATTAACTTTAACTCTGCTTTAGTGTTATTTTAACATTCTTTAGAGAGGGACCATATGTACTCTGAGCAGAGTTGATTTAACTGTGATTTTGCTGTGTATATCTACCATATACGGAAACTTGTTTATGCTACTAAATAAAAAAATAAAATAAAAGGTAATTGAGACTTTTTATCCCACAATTTTGACTTTTTTTCTCAGAATTGTAAGACATAAACTCACAATTGCATGTTATAAAGTCAGAATTGAGATATAGTCATGACTTTATTGCTTGCAATTCTGACTTTATAACTCACAATTCTGATTTTATTTCTTACAATTCTGACTTTATAACTCACAATTCTGACTTTATTTCATGCAATTCTGAGAAAAAAAGTCTGAATTGTGAGATATGAACTCACAATTGCACAAAAAAGGTCAGAATTGTGAGATAAACATTTGCAATTGCCTTTTTTATATTTATTTCATGGTGGAAACAAGCTTCCATAACCATATCTATACAGATATGCAAGTAAATAGTGAGATTAGTATGTTATATAATTCAGCCAGTGTCTCACGCCCTTCATTAGCCCTGAGCTGTGACGTCAAAGGCAGCAGACAGAAAAAATATGTTCATTTCACACTCTAAGAACCCCCAAAAATAATCTCTCACTGGTAAAACATTTACTGTAATATAATGAAATATTTAAGCAATATCAGAAGAGCGCTGACTATCAGGCCAACTGTCATTTGGCTGTAAGCATTGAACTTGTACTGAACCCGGAACATTCCTTTAACGTTCGTCCTACATTAAACTCAACCATATGACCGAACTGAAAACGCCATTATTGACAGTGAAACGTAGAGAGTTAATTGAAGTGCCACAAACTTCTGTGCCCTTATTAGTGTGCATGATGCCTGCGCTGTGATGTGATTCCTGCAGGCGTCTGGCTGTGGGTGTAAAGGGTGTAAATTGGCTGCTGTGTTCTTTCATCTAACTGCAAAGTGGATGTTGCCACAGTTAATTAGTGCTGGAAATGTCCAGAGCATTGTCATGAGAGCGTGGACCATCAGCACAGAGGCCGTTCACTGAATGCTGAAGAAACTTCAGTGCTTGAGGGTGAGTGAACTACTTCACCTTTTGAACCAACTAACAGCTTATCTACTGTACATTACTAAAGATGATTGGAGCATGATATTAAAGCAATAAGTCTGAAGTTTGCTGCTTCAATGAAACAGCGACAACATCATTATGATAACAGTCAATAATGCTAAATAAATGGGGATAGGTCAGGAAAAAAATGATCATTTACTCAACCTCATGTCATTCAAAACCTGTCTGACTCACTTTCTACCATGGAACACAAAAGGAGATGTTTAGCAGAATGTCCAATTTACTGTTTTCTGAACGTGAATGATGATTTGTAACACCAAACTTGAAAAATGCTGTTCTTGGTTTCCATCTTGGTTTCCACACCAATCTGAAGCAGCACAGCTGTTTTCAACATTGATAATAACTAGAAAATGTTTCTTGAGCAGCAAATCATCATATTAGAATGATTTCTGAAGGATCATGTGACACTGAAGACTGGAGTAATGATGCTGAAAATTCAGCTTTGATCACAGGAATAAATTGCATTTTACAATATATTCAAATAGAAAACAGTTATTTAAATTGTAAAAATATTTCAACATTTTTACTATATTTTTGTTCAAATAAATGCAGCCTTGGTGAGCAAAAAAAGACTCTAAAACATTAAAAAAAAATGATACTGATCTCAAACTTTTGAATGGTATATATCCAAACTTACCACGCCATTGTTTTGGAAACAGATTACAAGAAATATTATTAATTAAATTCAACAAAAAGAATTGAGTTAGAATTAATTCCTTAAATGTCAACCATTTAAAACAAGTAAAATTGAAGTCAAATTTAAACAAAAATATCTGAATAACTGACAGACGTCAAAGATGAATTAAGAACTCTTTATTTTTTATTTCTAACATTGAAGGAAAGAGAAACACGTGAATTAACAGAGATTTAGATGTTGATTTTATTGTTTGGTCGCCATTGTGGTGATCAGTGTTTCATTTAGTTGTTCAGTTTGACTCTTTGCTTTTTATGTCAGTTTGTGGTTTTTGTAATGGTGTTTGCTAATTTTACAGATTTTAAATGGCTGACTTTTAAGGAATTAATTAGATTAATTCAAACTCAATTCTTATATGTTGAATTTAATTACCGGTAATAATATTGCTTGTAATCTGTTGCCACAATTTTATTGAGTAGATAGAGCGTATTACTTTTTACAGTGTGTGTTTAACACAAGTCTGAAGGACATGAGGGTGAGGAAACAATCTATTCAACAATAATAATCACACTAAACAACTATCCTGCCAAATTATGTAGTTCATACAGTAGCTACGGATTTATATGCAACTTTAATATAAAAGTCTGTGAATATCATCTATCTTCAAACAATCAGATTTTAGACTTGAATCATAAGACCTATGAAATTACAGGTTACCCGTGAATCATTGATTGAAATGAGTGTGTAAATTTAGACCAGACATCTCATCACATTGAAGTCCAACAGTACTGAAGTCCAACGTTGTCCATGTCAACAGAGTCCTGCGTTCTTCCATCAGAGAGACGCAACAAATATGTAAGCTGATAATTGTTCGCAAACAAATCCTGATCGAGTAAACAAATGCTGAGAGTTTCTCTCATGAAGAATGAAAACACAGAACGGTGGTTTCTACTCCAGATCATATTGGTATTCTCGATCTGAAACACAGATAGCCGTGTTTGTTCCAGAGACAATCATTCCGGTTTGTTCTCACTGAGTGTTGTTCTACTTTGTCACGTTAACATCAATATTTGCAGATAGATTCGATTTGTGTCTCAATGCACAATCGATTATAGGAATCTGTCTGGTTGATTTTATCAGGGGGTTCAGTGATGTTAATCATCACAAGTCTTGCACAGTGTACACTCTAAAAAATGCTGGGTTAATCACAACCCAAGTTGGGTTAAAAATGGATAAACCCAGTGATTGGGTTGTTTTAAACCAGTGGTTGGGTTAAATGTTTGCCAAACCTGCTGGGTAGTTTTATTTAACTCAACTATTGTTTAAAAATGACTATATGTCTGGCTTAAAATGAACCCAGAATATTGGAAATTAAAAATTAGACTCATAATTACTAGAGGCAACAATAATAATCAAAAGGTGAACATTTAATAATAAGCTATTTAATAAATGTTTATTGTTTGTTATTCATTAAACATATTAATAAATGTTTATTATTAAATGAATGTTAATTTCCAACCTATTTTGGGTTCATTTTAAGGCAGCAATACAATTTTAAACAATAGTTGAGTTAAATAAAACTACCCAGCAGGTTTGGCAAACAGTTAACCCAACTGCTGGGTCAAAACAACCCAATCACTGTTTTTCCATTTTCAACCCAACTTAGGTTGTTTTTAACCCAACAATTTTTAGAGTGTACAGTTCGGTACAGGTTTACACCACAGATCTTGTATATATATGAGCAATATCACACTCGTAGCCGTGCGATATGGCTGTATATCAGCACGCTGTGATTCGTCCGTAGCGGCCTCGTGCCGTAGGTAATCACAGCGTGCTGATATACAGCCATATCGCACGGCTACGAGTGTGATATTGCGTTTATACAACAGTTCAACGGCACGAGTGTGTAAATAAATAAGAACAACAACGGAGTGTCTTTAAAACCCTCCGCCACGGATTCAAATCTCAATTTGACAGTTGGACCAAGCCTCCATTACTAATTCTAAAACGTCACTTCAGAACTAGTAACGAAGGAACGTTTCAAAACTCAAGTTGTCAGTTGAACCAAGCCTCCGTTACTAACTCTAAAACGTCACTTTAGAACTAGCAACGAAGGAACGTTGAGTCGCTTCATTGAAACACATTGAATTTTGTACAGTATTAGAGAGAGCAAGAGCGAGAGAGAGTCTATTACCTGTGTCTGGTATATTGCATTACATTCATTCTTCAAGTCGATGTCTATAATATTATATCCTTTATACAAGTCCGTTTGAATGTCCGCTGAGGAAAGCGATCTTTGTATTTGTCCTTTTCCGTAACATCCATTACACCACAGCGCTAAAACAACTTCCTTTTGCAAAAGTTCCTTTCAATTTAAAAGTCTCTTGTGCTTCACTGACTCATTCTCCTGTAAAGTGTTGCCGCCATCTAATGGCGTATTAATGTAACGTTCACTCAATCCATATTACTTAATGGACATATAAAATCATATTTATTAACAATAATATTTAGAACAACAAATAAGCACAACTGTACAGTTCAGTCAAACATAAAGCACTAGTAAAAAATTAGGTCACCATTTACGCTTGTATGTGGGTTTTACAAATATTTAACGAATGAAAAGGATTTTAAAGAGCTTGTGACAAAACCTCCTAACTCCATTGGATCCTCAAACTGTCAATCAAGCCTCACTAATCTGCCTCACCTCCTGAATAAAGTGCGCACGCAGTTTGGACATCTCCTCTGTGCAATGCAAAGGTAAATAAAGATCTGATGTTTGAAAAAAAATTGTAAAGCGTTTTCTTTACTCAAAAAAACCATATGTTTATAAAGTTTAATGTTTTACGTATTTGAAGAGCTGAGAAGAGTCTGATATGTCCCGTCTAGTTGTAACCAATGTGCTATATAAGGATGTAACGTAACGTTTATTATTATCAAATTTAATATAGCACAATTCGACTTGCTCTGGAACAAATAATAGATTAATAAGACCAAAGATTGCCCGTTCTATGTACTCAAATTGAATTATGTCTCATGTTTAACCACTATAAGAGCCAGCGGCAAATCCCCGAGGCACTGGCCGAGATGAAGCTGTTCTCGGCGGTTACAGAAGCACTGAACGGCCGCTGACGCACTCGAGCTCGCATCTCCGAAAACGTCAAAACAAATTGTAAAATAGGCGCTGTTATTAAATATGAGTCACATATTTCAGGTCTAAACAACTACATTCTCGCCTAAAAAACTATTAAAACTACAGTTCGTGGTACAAGAAGTAGTATTTGTAAAAATTACGGTTGATTTGATCGGCCGCCATGACGGTCACTTAAAGCGGAGTGATACAAACGGTGAAAAGGTAGTAGGAGTGCTGTTATCACTGAAATATCGCATGGCTATCAGCCAATCAGATTCGAGAACCAGACAGAACTGTTGTATAAATGATGATATACAATACTTGTTGGAATGTTGGAATGTTCTCCAAAGAATGTTGACAGAGGAATGAGTCTGTGTGCTTTTAAATTAAAAATGAGGACAAAACGGGGACAAACACACATACACACACACGTTGCCTCCGAGCGATACACACTCTTGTTCTTTTGCGTGTCTGTCATTGCATTAGTCAGCGGCTGCCTCTCCGTGACATTTGCTTGATGAGGATTTCATTATGGCTCTGGGGCTTCGGCATTCCTTTAACAGCGTAATGATCCCGCATGGACGACTGTCAATGAAGATCAGGGTCAAAGAACACGTAATTCCATTCTGTCATTTCCCTGTTACCTTTTAATAAAACATGAGAAGATTGGATGAATCATCTACGGTACGATTCCATCTTCGGCCTGCATTAGCCTTGTGCTTTTTCTATAATTGTGGGCTGTTTTGATGTGTTTGAACTATTCTGATTCTGCACGAACACTGTGTTTTGAAACGTCTGTCTAGACTTGCTCTGGGTGGCCGCTGACGTGTGTAGGTTTATACACTGCCATAAGAGCTCATCCATCAAACGCAGCCACGGCTGAAAGCAAAAACAAGCTCAAGTAAAATGAGAACATCTGCTGCTACATTGTGTGTTAAAGTGACGTCCCTGTATTCAACATCAGCATCGGTTTGTGGGTTTATCGGCCGTGCTGCACTTCCTTTTCCTGACAAAACCTCTTCCGGGTCATATTACCCTTCAAAATCAGAGAAAATAAATTAAATTAGCTTTAAAAAATGACAGCAATTTTTTAAGATCTGTTTCGCATTGATATAAAAGTACACTCTAAAAAATGCTGGGTTAAAAACAACCCAAGTTGGGTTGAAAATGGACAAACCCAGCGATTGGGTTAAATGTTTGCCCAACTTGCTGGGCAGTTTTATTTAAACCAACTATTGTTTAAAAATTACTATATGGCTGGCTTAAAATGAACCCAAAATAGCTGGTTGATTTTTAAAATTAAAAACCAGGTGCAATTAGAGGCAACAATAATAGTCAAAAGGTGAACATTTATTAATAAGCAATTTAATAAATGTTTATTGTTTAATAATTGTTCATTGAACATTAATAAATGTTCATTTCCAGCATACTTTGGGTTAATTTTAATTAAGCAATACAGTAATTTTTAAACAATAGTTGAGTTAAATAAAACTACCCAGGAGGTTGGGCAAACATTTAACCCTACCGCTGGGTTAAAACAACCCAATTGCTGGGCTTGTCCATTTTTAACCCAACTTGGGTTGTTTTTAACCCAGCATTTTTTAGAGTGTAACAATATATTCATGACAATTAAGATTTTCAAAAATCTCATTATTGTAATGCAAAAAAAAAAAAAAAAGACATTATTTAAATTATTTATACATCACAGCAGTATCTCTTATGATTCCCTTCATGTATGCAAATATAACAATATATATAATTGTTATATTGAGCAAACATTTAACCCAGTGGTTGGGTTAAATGTTTGCTTAATCTGCTGGATAGTTTTATTTAACTCAACTTTTGTTTAAAATTACTGTATTGCTTAAATTAACCTAAAATATGTTGGAAATTAACATTTATTAATATATTTAATAAATGAACATTTATTAATAAGTTTATTGCATAGTAATTAAACCATAAACATTTATGAAATTGCTGCTTATTAAAAATTGTTCACCTTTTGATTATTATTGTTGCCTCTAGTAATTATGTGTCTGATATATATATATATATATATATATATATATATATATATATATATATATATATATATATATATATATATATATATATATATATATATATATATAATTATTACACACACACACACACACACACACACACACACACACACTGTGTTGTCTGTACAATATTCACTCTTTAGTTGCCCAAAAAGTCACCAGTCGGAAAATCTTGAAAAACCGTAAATATTTATTGATGATTTCAGTTGTATTTTTAGCCATACATCTGCATTTCTGGGTGGACATTTAAGGGTGCTGGTTTGGGGAAAAACACGACCGCTGCACCCCAACTCGATGCAATCGCTCTAGTTCATCAGCCTCAACCCAACACAGAATGAGCAAAAACCAATCAAATCACCCAAGGAAAGCAATCTGGAAACGTCTTGTTGGCACACGCACAAATCATCGATGAACATGTATATCTTGGGATATCTGAAAAATAACTGATAAAGAACCTGTCGGATTGCCTGTTTTGTTTCTTGTTGTGTATTGTGCCATGTTGTCTTTGAAATTTCCACTTGAAAACTTCCTCCACAGGAAAGACTCAATGCTGAACGTAACTTCCACAACAAGGGATCTGGATAATTAGTCAAAAAGCAACACAACACACAAAATGTATGAAAAGACAAAACCAATGCTCACGAAACCTGTCAAGGAATTATTTCACTTCAGAATCAAAGAAAGAAATATTTAGTTATATTTTGCAGAAAGTAAATTAAGCCTATTTATATAGTGACATTATTTTTATGACAATTAAGCACATTTTCCTTAAATTATCATTAATGCAATAAACTCTGCACCGTATTTTCATGATTTATCACATTTTTTTCTTTTGTCAAATCAATGAATGTGGTTCAGATAACATAATATTTTTAGTTTCTGTTGAATAAACCAATCGCCTTCATTGTAGTAACTCAAATTTTTAATGTCAATAAACTCAAAATTTTAAGGCAACCAGGTAACACTTTAAGTTAAACCAATAATTCTTTTTTAAAGTGTGTAAATTGAAAAATACAGACATTTTTCAGGGAAAATGTGCTTGATTTCCATAAAAAACAATGTCACAAACCTCAAATCCTCAAAACAGACTTCATTATCTTCATGCAAAATGTATTTTCTTATTTTATTCTCTTGATTTAGATGAAGCATGACCTGGACATGTTTTCGTGAGATTCACCCCATCACAGCCGTTACTTTTCTCCACCTGAAACGGTTCATATTTTACAAAAAGAGTTTCTAAAAAATAAATACAAATATTTTCAAGACTGATTTACTGTCGCTGATAGTTTGCAAACTCCCTTCAACAATCCCACCCCAACTCTTTTTTTTTCAGTCAACCTTGTTTTTTTTACCCACAGGTTATTCAGTCTTTGTCTGTCATCCTGACAACTTCAATATTCTTCAAAAATTATGTCCATTTTTTGTATTTCAGTCCATTGCCAGGATGAATAAATAAATAAATAGAAAGCAATAAATACATAAATATTGTTTTACTTTTTTTGTTTGTTCATTTTTCTTTAAATAAATACATGTTTATTTAAGGTTTTTTAAATGTTGGTATTTAAAAAGACTTTTCCATTGTCTTCGTCCAGATCCCAGTGAGTTAAAGTCCTTATTTCCACAGATGGGCAAAGAAATCACAAAAAAACTGCAACAATGAGTGTCTTGTGTAGTGCATATGGCACGGCCCTACTTCTTCTTGCTCTCGCTGACAGGTGAGAAGATGTTGGAGGTTTGCCCAGCACCCGGCCTACTGCTCTTCTCCAATATTTGTCCTGAACTTTTCCACAAGACAAGAAGTCACTTTGCAAAGTGTAATGGGTGACATTAAAACTCTCCGGACTGACTGGGAACCAAAAAAAGGGCCACTGCGGAACTGTGGGCAAAAGCGGCAGGGAGAAAAAACGACCGGGATGTAAGGGCCTCCGAGAGCGTGCTAGGACCCCTCTTCTTCAGCTTGAGCTGGGGCGTAGTATCCAGCCAGCTGCCTGAAGCGTGGTCCCCAATCGCTGAGGTACGAAAAGTCCTGCTCTGAGGTGGTGGACAACGTACGGATGGAGCTTAGCGAGAGAGCCGGCGAGCTGCTGCCCTCGAAAGCGTAAGTCTGGAACGAGTCGTAAGGCGGCACCGATAAGTCCGCGTCCGCCTGCTCGACCTTCTTGCGAATGTAGCCTTTGAAAACCGAGAAGTCGGCCGGCCCGCCGTCTCCTACCACTCTGTTTTGGATCCACTGAGGGACGGAGCGCAGGTCCGGACCTGAATCCGAGCTTTTGACCTCTGGAAAGTCGTAGAGGCTGCGCAGGGCGCTCATGTCGTACGCCTGGGTGTCTTGCTCGCCGCCGCCCTCGTCGTTGTATTTGATGACGTTGTCGCGCATGTCCTCCTCGTCTTCGGACATGCGCTGGCCCTTCCTGTGACGCTTGAGGGTCAAGATCAGCAGCACCAGGACTACAGGAACAATGAGAGACAAACAAGAGAGACACTTTATTTCACAGATGTTAACATGAGATTAGAATGGACCTTGTGTTATGAAAAATCAGAAGATTTTTTTTTTTTGATCTTTTGAAATATAAAAGTTCTTTGTACGGAAGAGGATTAGGGCCAAGCAATAATAAAAAAAATGAAACAATCTCGAGATTAAAGTTGTTAAATTTCAAGAAAAAACTCGTTAAATTTCGAGAAAAAAGTCGAGATAAAATGTTGCGAATAAACTCGTTAAATTACGAGAAAAAACTCGTTAAATTTCGAGAAAAAAGTCTAGATAAAATGTTGTGAATAAAGTCATTTAATTATGAGAAAAGTTGTTAAATTACGAGAACAAATTTGTTAAATTACGAATTTGTTCTCATAATTTAACGACTTTTTTCTCGTAATTTAATGACTTTATTCTCATAATTTAATGAGTTTATTCTCAACATTTTATCTCTGCTTTTTTCTCGAAATTTAACAACATTTTTCTCATAATTTAATGAGTTTATTCTCAACATTTTATTTCGACTTTTTTCTCAAAATTTAACGAGTTTTTTCTCGAAATTTAACAACTTTAATCTCAAGATGGTTTTATTTTTTTATTATTGCTTGGCCCTAATCCTCTTCCGTATCTTTGTACTATTAAAGTTGAAAAAGAGAATTTATTGGAATGTACCTTCGAAAACATAGTGAACTTTCAGAAGTAATGAGGATTAATTAATTAAAAAATATATATACATTATTGTTCAAAGGTTTGGAGAAATTTAAATTGATCAAAAATGGCAGTAAATAGATTTTTAATTTTACATAACATTTCAAATTTTAAATAAATTAACTTTCTGTTCATCAAAGAATCCTGAAAAAATGTATTACCGTATTCATATGAAGCAGCACAACTGTTTTCAACATTGATAATAATCAGAAATGTTTCTTGAGCATCAAATCATCATATTAGAATGATTTCTGAAGGATCATGTGACACTGAAGACTGGAGTAATGATGCTGAAAATTCAGCTTTGATCATAGAAATAAATTACTTTTTATTATATATTCACATGAAAAAAAGCTGTTTTAAATTGTAATAATATTTCACAATTTTTACTGTATTTTTGATCAAATAAATACAGCCTTGTTGAGCAGAAGAGACTTCTTTCAAAAACAACAAAAAAGGAAGAAACATTGTGGAAATAAAATGGTTTGCAAAAATCACTTCATGACATTAACCTCACAATGCAAATCTTGACCACAGCAGTGAGGAAGCTTAACTAAATGAACCTTTGACTCTCATTTAAAAACATAACATTAGAGGTGAGCTTTGTTAACATGTCTCAACATCACTTTTCATGATAAATTATAACACATTAATACAGTTTATTTAACATGCGCAAAGCCTACACATGTGTCAGGCATCGCAGTTTCCAAGAAAATTGCTTATTAGAAAACCAAATTGTCTCAAACAGGAAAAGGAAAATCCATTAACCTCAAATTGACTCTTCAGTAAACAACCGAGCCGCTTGTACAGCAGAAGTCGACTTCTCTCAGCGGATCACACCACAACACGACGAGGATATTAACAAACAGATCCTGGCATCGCATCGCAGCTAGGGAACTTGTTACAAACCACATCTTAATTTTAATGAGAGACTTGTCCTTTCTGTAGCATTTCAACTAGTGCATCACAAGAACAACACTTGACAAAATAATCTCACAGCAATTTCTATTACAACTGACCCTCTGCTAAGCTCCGCCCATTAGATTAGAATACTGCACACAGCAACAGCTGCTAAGACAGGATTGGTCAATAACATTCTAAGGCGGAGTTTGTGAAGGATCAATCGATTGCATTATTCATTAGCATTTGAGCCTGCTATTAAGTGATATATCTGCCATCCCAATGTCTTCATTTACTAACAATACATGATTGAGAGGAGAAGTGTAGAAAGGATTACAAATAAATGAGACTTTCACAAAGCTTTGCCACGAGGTGGAGTGCAGATATGAATGAGGAATTAAACATGAACTGAAAAGGCAAACAATTGAGATGGATCATTTATTAAATTAATGAGTCTGAAAACAAAAGCGGCATCTCTCTCAATAAACCAATGAATCCTTAATCTGAGCTGAATTATGTTAATTAGCGTCTGCGTTTGTGATTGCATACTGTCTTTCGTACATTCGATCTGTCAGTGCTGTTTAAATAAACACAGAACCGGAGGAAAACTCACTGCAGCATTCACAGATATGGCTGGCTCTTTGAGGTCATAGAAAAGTCCAACCAATTACAACTTGGGGAACACTGATGCATTTGATTTGGATATCATGTTAGGAAAGAAAATGTCTGACCTAATTCCATCCATGCATCTAAGTCTCCTAAAAGTGGAGACAAAAGCAGCGATTTAGCAATGTAGGTTACTACGCTTGTGGAGGTTTTGAGATTGACTGTTCAAAAGTAGCTTGCATGCACAAACCCATAACCCAAGGTATTAAAGGGGTCATGAATTTTTGAGCTTTTGATATATAAGAGGTAATCGAGCTATGAAAATATCTGAAAACTTCCTTGTTAGTCCAATAAAAGCTTTTACTGACACCAGGCCCTGATCAACAACTGATCCTGGAATGTGCCTATCTTAGGTGAAACTCCGCCTCCACAGAAGAAATCAACGCCTCCTTCATCATTGCAAAGTTAGCCCCGCCCACTGGTGTGTTAGCGAGATGATGAGGAAAGAAGAGCGAAACAGGACTAAAAATAACATTACCTTTCAAAGGATCCTAATGCTAGGAATATGATTATTTGAATGTCTCAGTTAAGCTTTACTTATTTGTATTCGGTACATTTCACTGTGGATTCTTTAGTAAATTAATCGCATTTCGGCACAGGCTTTGCAAATAGACTTTTACGATATGGACTCGACAGTAATGCAACAACATGTAAGTAACTGTGTTAATTCTAATATCTGATCTGATATGTAATGACTCTTCACATTGTTTCTCTTAGTAGGATGAAAAAAAATCTGTTATTTAAACAGTGCTTAAATTATATAAAGAACGCTCCCTTTGCAATCGCTGGAGCTGTCAATCAAACAGTGCGAGTTTATCAGTGATTGAGTTCTGGACTCCGGCCAAAACTCCCGATTTATTCAACAAATCTCTTAGTTGCATCGCGTTTGCACTGTTAGTTATGATGAAAGCATTCGTTAGTGTGCAGAAATTGAGTTGCAATGACGAGATCACTGCTTTCATGCGCTCAACAACATGTCTGTGATTGGCTACAATGTTCATCACTGCAACCTTTCACGCCACGATCTAAATATAATGTCATAGATCAAAATGTAATAAACACTTTTCAGCAGACATGCCCCTTAAAACAGAGCGTTCAAATAAAGGGGCTAAAATCAGGTAGGAAAAATGCCTTTTATTTCTAAATTATGACATTTTATTATTTCTAAATTATGACTTTTTTGATGTAAAAGGCATACTAACATTATAACATTAAACATTATAAAGCAATAAAACAATGCAGTTCATGACCCCTTTAAAAACTCATGCATACACAATTTATAACTCAAATCATGTTGTTCATTTTCTAAGCAATCAGATGATTTTATGGTCCAACAGACCAGAATAAACTGTAGAGATTAGAATATAACAGAGACATTTCAGTAATAAACCACCTAGCAACACCCTAGCAACCACATAGCAACATCCAAACAATCAGCTACAACACCATAACATTGTAGCAACAGGTTTTCTAACACTCAATGTAAAATGTTTAAATTTGCAAAAAAAAAAAAATAGCTGGAATAATTGTTATTTATCAATTTATGTTTATTACTATGTTCTTAAGTTTGTGTGCACTGTGCTATGCTGTAATTTTAATGCAGTGTCATGTTCACAACATCACTGTGTTTTATGATGATGTGGAATGAAGCATGCACTGTGTTCAATTTTGTTGTCTGCTTTTTGCTGGACAGTACATCGACATTTAATTAAGTCTTCTGTCATCGTTTGGCTCTCCATCACACAGCTCACATAATATAAACAGTAAACATGCATTTTCATTGTTTAAGCATTAAATACTGTACTAATAACATGTGTGGAAACTGCAACTCGAAAAGCGTTTAGTTTACATCACAGTCCCGTTGGTTACTAAAAGTCGCAAAACTACAATTTCAATTTAAAAGCTGCAACGATACAAACTATCATGAAGCATAAGCTCAATATAATGTCTGTGGCGCAAAGTTCACATTCAGTAAGTGATCATCTGAATATTTCATTAAGCATGTTTTCTCTGGAGGCACATGTCTGATCAAAGGCTATTCATTTTACATAATTATTAATGTTATAAGAGAGCCATTGTCTTGGCTGGCGTTCTAATCTTGAGAGCAAAACGTTTGGGGTCAGGGAAGGATTTCTTTCATCTTTCCTTTTGAGGACGAATGACAAGGATGAAAGCTCTCAGACAACCATTTTGAGTTAAAACTGCAACAAAGTTCTGAAAGTGCTCAAAAAAAATCATGCAACATTTCTCAGATTTGCATTCATTTCAATGCAGGCTTTTAAATGTTCTTTTTGAGTTAGAAAAGCTCTTGCTCTAATTAACCCAAGACTTTTTTTTCTAAATATATTCCAAAAAATAGTAACACTTTAGATTAGGGAACACTACTAACTATTAACTAGTTGCTTATTAGCATGCATATTACTAGGATATTGGATGTTTGTTAGTACCTACAGCACATATTAATGCCTTATTCTGCATGATCATATTCTGCATCCCTTAATCCTAAATTTAACAACTACAACTACCTTACTTACTATTAATAAGCAGTAATTAGGAGTTTATTAAAGGAAAACTCCTAGTTGATAGTGAATATGTGTTCACTAATCTAAAGTGTTACCTTAAAAATAATGTAAATTTTAGAACTACTGTACCCTCACTTTCCTTAAACAATTTTTTCCCCCCTTTATTAAGCTGAAAACTCCCTGCTATGATGCCTGGATGCTGCTATATGTTGCTATGCGGTTGCTATGGTGTTCTAGGAAGTTATTTAATGGTGCAAGTCAAAAGAGTCCATCCTCAAGTCTCTGTGATCTTCTGGCTCGAGTTTCTGTGAGTCTGTGGATGAAAATCAGTCAGATCAGTAAAATACGCCCTTATTTTAAGGGAAAAGAAAGTGTGCATTTTAAACCAGGGCATTTACACACACACACACACACACACACACACACACACACACACACACACACACACACAAGACACAGAAGGAAAGATAGAACGATACAACAATAGATAGAATGATAGATAGATAAAACAACAGAACGAACAAACGAATGAATGGTAGATAGATAGATAGATAGATAGATAGATAGATAGATAGATAGATAGATAGATAGATAGATAGATAGATAAAACAACAGAACGAATAAACGAATGATGGATAGATAGACAGATAGATAGATAGATAAAACAACAGAATGAATGAGCGAATGAATGAACAAATGAACAAACGAACGAACGATAGATAGATAGATAGATAGATAGATAGATAGATAGATAGATAGATAGATAGATAGATAGATAGATAGATAAAACAACAGAATGAACGGACGAATGAACGGACAAACGAACTAACGATAGATAGATAGATAGATAGATAGATAGATAGATAGATAGATAGATAGATAGATAAAACAGAATGAATGAATGAATGAACGAACGATAGATCTATAGTTCGTTCATTCGTTCTAAGAACAAACGATTGATAGATAGATAGATAGATAGATAGATAGATAGATAGATAGATAGATAGATAGATAGATAGATAAACCAACAGAACGAATGAACAAACAATAGATAGATAGATAGATAGATAGATAGATAAAACAACAGAACGAATGAACGAATGAATGAACGATAGATCGATAGTTTGTTCATTCGTTCTAAGAACGAATGATAGATAGATAGATAAAACAACAGAACAAACGAACGAACAAATGATAGATAGATAGATAGATAGATAGATAGATAGATAGATAGATAGATAGATAGATAGATAGATAGATAGATAGATAGATAGATAGATAGAATGATAGCAATATTAATAGCAATGCCTTCTTTAGCAAACACCACCGATTCTAAGAAATCCTATTGGATATGCTTTACCTGACACATGTCAATCATCAGGCATCTTTCAGATCTCAGCCAATCACAGCCCATTGCTTTCCAAAAGGTACAGGGGAGAGTTACATAAGCAAAAAATGCATTTAAGGACAAAAAAAAAAAATATATATATATATATATATATATATATATAGAGTGCAGACTGCGCACTAGGAAGCTTGTTTTATGGATGGCTTTTCTGGTAGAAGGGAACACACAAGTGTATTAAAGTATGAGCGCATTATGAAGGCTCTAGCTGTGAAGTTGAAGCTAATTTTGCTCGCCGTGAACCATCCGTCTAACGCTGAGCTTTGCAAGCAGCTCCAACCATATGAAAACTGACAAAGCGGCATACAAACAAGGCAGAAAACGAACAACACACTCTGCCCCTTTCCGGAAATGACAAATGAATCTAATACGGCAATTTCCAATTCACGAGCCGTAGCCACACCTGGAGTTTCATAACTTCCCTTTCACATTTCACAGGACAGACTGGTGAGAAGTATTATTACTTACTACTGTTTATTTCTTTCAGCCAGCACTTTCTGTCAGTGTTCATCTACCCTAAACATGTTCAGAGGAGAAAAGATGGCAGGTATATTAATCTGCATAACTGCCTCGCAATAGGCCGGTCTGCAGTTGTTTACTGACCAACAAATGGCTAAAAAGAGCGAATAACGCCGGTGCGACTCCTCACAGAAGCGCACAGCTCCCTGGCTCTTTGATTCAGTATTTTCCCCTAAGTCTAGGAGAGATAAGTCTTTGACCAAGCTCTCCCTTCATGTTATTCTTCGATTCTGGCATGATCAAGGACTCTAAATGGCCAAGAGCCAGGTAAAGTGAATTGAGTAACACAGACTGCATTTGCAGTGTATGATGCATACTAAATGGCACTCAGCATTAAAGTGGTAATTCCTGCGAAGACGACACGAGATGCATGCATACAGACTAGTCTTTAGACACATTAGGGGATTACATGCATCGATTACATAGGCTGGTTTAGAATGAACAAGAATTGAATCACTAAAAGGTCGCAGCACTTTTTTTTCACCATACTTGCTCCATCTGGAATGAGCTACAAATCCAGACCCCTGTCGTGGCCTACGCTCTCACAGTTGTACTGAAGGTATGGGGTGAAGAACCATATTATGTACCTGCCCTTGTGAAACATGTTGCGGCTCCTTGCCGTGCAGATGTTCGGTTAAGCGGACCTGACAAGACGGCTAATTTACCCTTGGGCGGCGGGTGGCCAGGACTCCCATCATGGCAGATGGGCCGTAATTGGGACGGATGTGTGCAGATGCCTTGCTGCGCCCAAATGGATTTATCACGTCACCCTCAGAATGAACTGATGGAGGGGTTGTTTGTTTGAAGGTAATTAGGCAGAAATTTGTTTTCATTCCCTCCTTATCATGCCACAAATTGATCTAACAGGAAGGGTGCGGCGTTCGGGGAAGGCTGTGATCAGGAGGGACACCCTCTTCCCTTCAACGTCATGAGATCTATCCGATCTGTGCACTCGGAACAAGAGGAGACATTCTCACTAGAGTAGAAATGACTGGACTAGACTACAATAGAATAGAGTCTCTTAAACCATAAGCCCACTATGAATTTTATTTCCGATTCCATAAATGAAATAAAATAAAAAAGAGAAAAGAGAGGCTGTGCAAATTGAATGTAATCAGAAGCCAGAAACTATGCTTTCAAACATCTAAGGTTTTGAACAACTAGCATTAAACTTTCATCCGTTTCTGCCTTTCAGCTTCACTGTGCTGCTTCAGTTTTAATTGATGTTCATTTCAGAAGAGGATCATATCCTTTGGGATGACAATTAAATTGAATTATTTATTAGAGATCAATTTTGAGGTGCTTCGCTCACACATTAAAACTTATGACAAGATGACGGTTCAACACGCCCCCTACTTTTCGGCACGGCCCTAAATTTCTATCCGCCCCCTGCCTTTTGGCATGCCCCCTAACTTTCAGCATGCCTGCTATCTTTCGACATGCCCCCTACATTTTGACACACACCTCACATTTTGGCACAACCCCTACCTTTCATCACGCCCCCTACCTTTTGACACACCCCCTACCTTTCAGCACACCCCCTACCTTTTGACACACCCCCTACCTTTCAGCACACCCCTACCTTTTGACACACCCCCTACCTTTCAGCACGCCCCCTACCTTTTGACACACCCCCTACCTTTCAGCACACCCCCTACCTTTCATCGTGCCCCCTACCTTTTGACACACCCCTTACCTTTCAGCACACCCCCTACCTTTCATCACGCCACCTACCTTTTGACACACCCCCTACCTTTCATCACACCCCCTACCTTTCAGCACACCCCCTACCTTTCAGCACACCCCCTACCTTTCATCACGCCCCCTACCTTTCGACACACCCCCTACCTTTCATCACACCCCCTACCTTTCAGCACGCCCCCTACCTTTTGACACACCCCCTACCTTTCATCACACCCCTACCTTTTGACACACCCCCTACCTTTCATCATGCCCCCTACCTTTCAGCACAACCCCTACCTTTCAGCACACCCCCTACATTTTGACACACCCCCTACCTTTCAGCACACCCCCTACCTTTTGACACACCCCCTACCTTTCAGCACGCCCCCTACCTTTTGACACACCCCCTACCTTTCAGCACACCCCCTACCTTTCATCGTGCCCCCTACCTTTTGACACACCCCTTACCTTTCAGCACACCCCCTACCTTTCATCACGCCACCTACCTTTTGACACACCCCTACCTTTCATCACACCCCCTACCTTTCAGCACACCCCCTACCTTTCATCACGCCCCCTACCTTTCGACACACCCCCTACCTTTCATCACACCCCCTACCTTTCAGCACGCCCCCTACCTTTTGACACACACCCTACCTTTTGACACACCCCCTACCTTTCAGCACACCCCCTACATTTTGACACACCCCCTACCTTTCAGCACACCCCCTACCTTTTGACACACCCCCTACCTTTCATCACGCCCCCTACCTTTTGACACACCCCTATCTTTCATCACGCCCCCTACCTTTTGACACACCCCCTACCTTTCAGCACACCCCCTACCTTTCATCGTGCCCCCTACCTTTTGACACACCCCTTACCTTTCAGCACACCCCCTACCTTTCATCACGCCACCTACCTTTTGACACACCCCCTACCTTTCATCACACCCCCTACCTTTCAGCACACCCCCTACCTTTCAGCACACCCCCTACCTTTCATCACGCCCCCTACCTTTCGACACACCCCCTACCTTTCATCACACCCCCTACCTTTCAGCACGCCCCCTACCTTTTGAAACACCCCCTACCTTTCATCACACCCCTACATTTTGACACACCCCTACCTTTCAGCACACCCCCTACCTTTTGACACACCCCCTACCTTTCAGCACGCCCCCTACCTTTTGACACACCCCCTACCTTTCAGCACACCCCCTACCTTTCATCGTGCCCCCTACCTTTTGACACACCCCTTACCTTTCAGCACACCCCCTACCTTTCATCACGCCACCTACCTTTTGACACACCCCCTACCTTTCATCACACCCCCTACCTTTCAGCACACCCCCTACCTTTCATCACGCCCCCTACCTTTCGACACACCCCCTACCTTTCATCACACCCCCTACCTTTCAGCACGCCCCCTACCTTTTGACACACCCCCTACCTTTTGACACACCCCTACCTTTCAGCACACCCCCTACATTTTGACACACCCCTACCTTTCAGCACACCCCCTACCTTTTGACACACCCCCTACCTTTCATCACGCCCCCTACCTTTTGACACACCCCTATCTTTCATCACGCGCCCCTACCTTTTGACACACCCCCTATCTTTCAGCACCCCCCTACCTTTTGACACACCCCCTACCTTTCATCACGCCCCCTACCTTTTGACACTCCCCTACCTTTTGGCACAACCTCTACTTTTCGGAACACTTCCTACATTTCAGCACATCCCCCAACTTTTGACTACCTTTTGAATCAAGTTTGAATCAATTCATTTATTCATTCAAAATCCCTAACTAAAAGTATGAGCAATAATGATAGTAATGCTTGACTGAGCAAACACGGTAATTAAACAGAAAGGATAGCCTTCTTATGACCCACACACAACTTATAAATGATTTACAGCAGGAAAGATGAGCAACAGAGAGGAAAAAGAAATGCTCAGCTGACTGAGAACAATTCATGTCGCATACTTTCCCATGATGAGCGACTGCAGAAGACAGAGAGAGAGAGAGAGAAAGAAATAGAGAGAGAAAGAGAGATGGAAAAAGCTCTAAGTGGCGAGGAGAGAAATAAAGACAGATATACTGAGGCCAGAAGAAAGTCATAAAACTTTCAGCGATGACAACAGAACCGCAGTCCAACGGCTCTTCTACATGGGAACTGGAGTGCCGTGGATGTCTGGAAAGGCTGCTCTATTTAAAGAGCTCAGCGATCCGCGGGGACAGCGGTGCTGATGCTGCTCTTTTGCGAGCGAGGGCTGTATCCGTCCCAAGCTTCCCTTAACTCACCGTCCTCTGCCAGAGAGGCTGGATGTCATTCACAGAGGCCTATATTGTGTGTATGTGTGTGTGTGTGTTTGCTTTGCATGAACAAAAGCTTTCATACTGTGCCTGATAGAGGATGCACAACTGCAGTCAGTGAGCAAAGGATGCTGAATGAAATATTGATCAGCTTTCATGTCATTCTAGTTTTGTTTTTTGCCTCCTGCCACATTTAGACCAAAGAACAAGGTTGGAATGATGATGGGCCATTAAAAGAGTTACAGCGGTCGTGGAGGTAAATATGATGTGTGTGTGTGTGCGCAAAGGCAGTTCAAATGTCCAGCGCTTGCTCGACTCTATAGTCTGCTGGTCTCAATGAACACTACTGATGAAAGGTTTTATCAATTGCTCCATAAATGCAGATATTAATGCTCAAATATGCATTCTCAAGTGGATGTACTTGCATCTTCAAGATCCATCAGCCACCTGGTGATCTGTGTTTTGTTAAAAGTGAAATGATATTGATGAGTGAACCTTTCATTCATTCACATCACTGACCCACATATATATATATGACATACACACTGCATATAAATGCTCAAGAAATCTTCTGGGATATTTACTACTTAATATCTATAGACAGCATACTACAAATAATAAATGCAGGAGTGTGTAAATATGTCAATAAATGTCAATAAAGTGTGTAAAAACTTTTGACTTGTTGCATTTATTCATTTGGCAGATTATTTTTATCTAAAACGAACAGTGAATTCAAGATATACATTTTTCAAAAGGATTCAAACCCATGACCTCTGCGATGTTCTACCAGTCAAGCTACAGTACATGATGTTGGTACTCAATACGCTGTCAAATCTGTCACACTGTATCAAAGCTATAACCGTAACATAATATTACATGCATGCAGCATGAGTCTGGTGTGATAGAATCACATATCAACTCGATCTGTAAAAGTTATTCATCTCGCAACCAGCAAAAAACAAACAAAAAAAACTTAATTTGTGTGGTATCCATGTCAGGATGTGATGTAACTATCTGTAACACACTGTTTACATTCAACAAACTCCACCCAGAAGAATTACACCAGAAATGCGTAACAAGTACCTAGAAAAGTATTTCAGGCTCAAAAGGACAATCTGTGCAACACTAAAATACATGTTTTACTTAAAGGAGACCTATTATGCCTCTTTTTACAAGATGTTAAAATGTCTCTGATGTCCCCACATGTGTGTGTGATGCTCAAAATACCCCACAGATCATTTTTTTATGTTAAATTTTTTGGGGGTGATGAAAAACACACCGTTTTTGTTTGTGTCCCTTTAAATGCAAATTAAAAGGCCTTGAAAGGCCCCCTTTCAAGAAGGGCGGAGCTTCAAGAGCTCATGCTCCAGCATACCGGCAACAACAAAACAGGACAATCTCACGCACTGAAAATGTCAGAAACTGTCAGTAGTGGTGTTCAGCCTCAGGTTCTAATCAGAGTCGAGAGACTCAAGAAGTGACAACATGTATAATGCAGCAAGACATTTCTGAATGGTTACTTGATGAATTTGTGTATTTCATGTGAAGTTAACTTTCTTCTAATGCTGTGTTCACACCAAACGCGAATAGAGTGTCTGGCACGAATGATTTCAATGTTAAGTCAATGTAAAGACACGTTTACGCGCGTCTGGAGGTCTCGCGGCGCGAATGAGGCGTTTAGCGCGGCGCGGAAGACGCGAATTCGGCTCATTCGCGCGTCTAGTTCGCGTCAATGGTGCTTTTTGTGCATTTAGCGTGTGACGCGAATTCGCGTCTGACGCCCGAGTTGAAAAATTTTAACTTTGGCGTAAATTCGCGCCGCGTTAACCAATCAGGAGCCTGCTTGCTGCTTTGGCGGCAGGCCCGCCCGGAGTCACTGATTCAAAATGGAGGAACGACTGATATTATCAGTGAGCAGTCACCCAGAGATTTATGACACAAGTTCATACTTCAGACAGGAATAAAAAGGACCTCGCTTGGAAGAGTGTCAGTGAGGAGATTGGGCTACCTGGTAAGTTGTAAATACACATTTCACTTTTGAGACACGTACACGTTTATCGATCCGCGGCCTTCCCGCGACGCTGACCCCTACGCCGCTGTTCTGCTCTCCAGAGCAAATACAAAGCGGTAGCTCTCTCGATGAACGCACGATCAACATCAGCCATCTTGCAAACAGACAACCGCCTAGCACTTGCCCCTCCCACAAGAAGCGGATTTCACCTCGGACCTGCGTCAATTTCGCTTCAAACGCTTGTTTTTTACGCGCGTCTATTTCGCTCTAGACACGCGAATGCATTCAAAATGTTCAAGCGGCAAACTAGACGCGGTAGACGCGAATTTGACGCTCTATTCGCGTTTGGTGTGAACGCAGCATAAGTCATCGATTAGCATGTTCTGTCATGATAATCTATAAATCATTGTACAGGTGCTGTGTGGGGACTGTCATAAGATGCCTACAGAGCCAGAGAATAGATGCTGCATGAAGATAGAACAGGTATAGTTTAGTTTAAGTACGGTTATAACTTATGTAGTCATCTTGCTTTTATGACATGCTATTGCATTTGTTACATACTGTATTGCAATTTGGTGAAAAGACATTGTAAAACTCCAGCTGCTACAGCGAGGATACAGAAATAGCGGACTCTGTGCTTCTCACTCAGGGCCAGTGTTGGGCACGTTACTTTAAAAAAGTAATTGGTCCCACTTTATATTAAGTGGCCTTAACTACTATGTACTTACATTTAAATTAATAATTTGATACAATGCACTTATTGTGTACATACATGTTTTTACATTGTACTTATATTTTAAAAATACCTGCATGTAATTACATCTGTAATTAATTTCTGTAATTACATTTATAATTACACTGTTGACCCATCCCTTACACCTTACCCCTACCCCTAAACCAACCCATACCACCAAACCTGTCCCTAACCTTACCCGTATCCCACCTCAATAGCAGCAAAAGTGTTTTGCAATTCAATATGAACCCAATAAGTACATTGTACTTATTTTTTGATGTAAGTACATAGTAGTTAAGGCCACTTAATATAAAGTGGGACCAAGTAATTAGTTATAGTTACTAGTTACTTGTCATAAATAGTAACGGAGTTAGTAACTGAGTTACATCATTATAAAAGTAACTAATTACCAGGGAAAGTAACTATTGTGTTACTTAAAAAAAAAATAAAAAATAAAATATGTCAAATAACTTGAATGCCCCCATTATTAAATATAAGTCTAAGAATAAATAATTCTTGATCCGACTCGTGACATGATCCACTCTTGCTTATGAAATTTCTCTGTACTGTCATTGAAGAAAATATAGTTTCATATATATGTTTAAATAGTCCTATGTTATGTTTTAAATTCATTTACTTGATTATGAGAAGTAAACAGCATTAGTAAGATGCATCATAAGACGATCAATATATCAGGAGGCATGGAGTGGGTCAGACATGATTTTGACCACTTCATTAAGTTTTGTTTTATAGAAAGCCTCTCTTTAAAGTGAATTTCGTTTTGTAAAAATTGTATCTTAATTTTAATCAATGCTTCATCAACCAATTGCCTGGATTTAATAAATAGGAAGCAAATATAGCAGGCAATATAATCATGGCAGGCGCGGGCGTGATCACTGGCGCGTGAACTGGAGCGCGACTTGTAGGCTAAATGAACCGAAACTCAGCGTATAGGCTGCTTGCCTCGCAGACATGAGAAATATATCTATAGAAAGCTTGAAATGTCTACTTTAAAACGAAAAGAGTCTACTCTGATTATGTAATTCGAATGAAATGTGCATTTTCTCTCTAGGCGCGTCCAGTATATGCGGAGATGATGAGAGTCAGCAATGTCAACTTCATCTTTGCAGCTGACACTGATTCAGAAAACATTACTTTATTAATAAACAATTAAAGGTGCCCTAGATTCAAAATTTGAATTTACCTTGGCATAGTTGAATAACAAGAGTTCAGTACATGGAAAAGACATACATTGAGTTTCAAACTCAATTGCTTTCTCTTTCTTATGTAAATCTCATTTGTTTAAAAGACTTCCGGAAAACACGCGGCTCTCAACATAACACTGACTGTTACGTAACAGTCGGGGTGTACGCCCCCAATATTTGCATATGCCAGCCCATGTTCCCAACATTATGAAAGGCATTAGACAAGGGCAGCCAGTTAACGTCTGGATCTGCACAGGTGAATCAACAGACTAGGTAAGCAAGAACAACAGTGAAAATGTCAGATGGAGCAATAATAACTGACATGATCCATGATAGCATGATATTTTTAGTGATATTTGTAAATTGTCTTTCTAAATGTTTCGTTAGCATGTTGCTAATGTACTGTTAAATGTGGTTAAAGTTACCATCGTTTCTTACTGAATTCATGGAGACAAGAGCCGTCGCTATTTTCATTTTTAAACACTTGCAGTCTGTATAATTTATAAACACATCTTCATTCTTTAAAAATCTCTCCAACAGTGAAGCATTAGCCATTAGCCACAGAGTATATAGTCTCAAACTCATAGAGAATCAAATATAAACATCAAAATAAATACTTTACTCACATAATTCGAAGCATGCATACAGCATGCATGACGAACATCTTGTAAAGATCCATTTGAGGGTTATATTAGCTGTGTGAACTTTGTAAATGTGCTGTAATATAATCGAGAGCTCGTGTGGCAGGAAGCACGCGAATTAAAGGGGCGGCGCGCAGAAAATCAGTGCATAGTTAATGATGCCCCAAAATAGGCAGTTAAAAAAATTAATTTAAAAAAATCTATGGGGTATTTTGAGCTGAAACTTCACAGACACATTCAGGGGACACCTTAGACTTATATTACATCTTGTGAAAAAGCATTCTTGGGCACCGTTAAAATGTCTCCTTGCTGTTTTTTGTCATATTCATAATCATTACTTTTGCCGGTTCATGGCAAGCGTTATGCATGCGCTTGAGTGCATAGCCTATATTACATAAATGCTCATTATTAGTTTATTCTCTCCAGTATGTAAGAAATAATATAAATGTGATTAGTCAACTAATGGCTTAAATGAACAACTACTAGTCGACTAGAAAAACTTATTTCACATATTTTCGACCCAGCATGTCACATGTTTATCGCAGTAGATAGGACCTTTGAACCACAAAGACACAGCTTACATTTGACTAAAAGGTTTTTGTCTTTATGCTCAACTAAAGTGAAATATTGAGCATATTTCCACTTTGAGAAACTCGTCTTGCTCTCGCCTTGACTCACCATGACTGCCGCACATACTTGAATAAACGGAAACACGGCCACAGTGCGTCTTCGTGTTTACAGTGGTTGGCATCCACCAATCCTACAATGCGTCGCTGCTGTAAACAGGTTAGGCTGTAGGCTACACTTCAGCCAAAATTAATTAATTTAAAAAGTAACGTACAATGCACCATATGGTAACGGTAACAGAGTTCATTTATTTAAAAAGTAATGCGTTACAGTATTAGTTACTGTCAAAAGTAACTGCGTTAGAGTAACGCGTTACTGCCCAACACTGCTCAGGGCTGTGTCTATGCTAATAGGGCAGATCGTCACCGGTTATGGGAGGGGCTTCTCCCTACGATGACGTCATGAACACGTAACAAAAAAGCATTATAGGTCCTCTTTAAGAAACGGAGGAATGCATTGAACTGCATTCTCACAGACACTGACATTAAGTTGTAAATAAATGAAAAAGTTCCTCAAGTGAAAGGTTTTACCTATGAGAATGAGGATGCACACCAGCAGTGCGATGAGAGCGCCGGGGCTGAGTGCAGCGGACATGACGTAGGCTGTGGCGTTGCAGGACTGAATGGCTCCATCCGTGTCACAGCCGCACACGTGGATGGTGAGTGTGCCCGTGCTGCTGAGGGCCGGAGGGCCGCTGTCCACCACCAGAATGGGCAACAGGTACACGTTCTGCTCCTGACGGTTGAATCCAGACCGCTGCGTCCTAATGCCGGCTGTGTTGTCTACAGAGTCAGTGAGAGGAGAGAACAGAACTTATTCATATGTTTTATTAAAAATCTACATTATTTTTTTATTATTGAAAATAAGTGAAAAAATGCAAACAAAAAAAAATCTGTACTATACCATCACTTTACCATGGTAAAGAGACATAATAAAAAGCAATATAATTTCATTTTTTTGTATATTTAGAAGTCCAGAAGTTTGGGGTTGGGTACATTAAAAAAAAGAAAAAGAAAAGAAAAAGAAAAGAAAAAAAGAAATACTTTTCAACAAGGACACATTAAGTTGATCATATGTGTCGGTAAAGACGTTTATATTGTCACAAGAACTTTTTTTTTTTTCAAATAAATTCTGCTTTTTTAAACTTATTATTTTTCAGCTTCACCATCACAGAAAATACATTTTAAAATATATTAAAATAGTTGTTTTGTTTTTTTAAATACTAATCATATTTCACAATATTACTGTTTTTACTGAATTTTTGAATAAAAATTGCAGACTTGGTGAGCACAAGAGACTTATATACAGTGTTGGGCACGTTACTTTAAAAAAGTAATTAGTTATAGTTACTAATTACTTCTCACAAATAGTAACGGTGTTAGTAACTGAGTTACATCATTTTAAAAGTAACTAATTACCAGGGAAAGTAACTATTGCGTTACTTTTTTAAAAAAAAAAAAATATGTCAAATAACTTGAATGCCCCCAATATTAAATATAAGTCTAAGAATAAGTTATTCTTGATCCGACTCGTGACATGATCCACTCTTGCTTATGAAATTTCTCTGTACTCTAATACGTGTTGGTAGCCATTAAAGAAAAAGTAGTTTCATATTTATGTTTAAATAGTCCTATGTTATGTTTTAAATTCATTTACTTGATTATGAAAAGTGAACAGCATGAGTAAGATGCATCATAAGATGATCAATATATCGGGAGGCATGGAGTGGGTCAGACATGATTTTGACCACTTCATTAAGTTCTGTTTTGTAGAAAGCCTCTCTTTAAAGTGAATTTCGTTTTGTAAAAATTGTATCTTAATTTTAATCAATGTTTCATCAACCAATTGCCTGGATTTAATAAATAAGAAGCAAATATAGCAGACAATATAATCATGGCAGGCGTGGGCGTGATCACTGGTGTGTGAACTAGAGCGAATCTTATAGGCTAAATGAACCGAAACTCAGCGTATAGCCTCGCAGACATGAGAAATATTTCTACAGAAAGCCTGAAATATCTAAAAACGAAAAGAAATAGGTTACTCTGATTATGTAGACTAAACCGAAATAAATGTGCATTCTCTCTCAAGGCGCGCCCACAATGAGCAGATGATGAGAGTCAGCAATGTCAACTTCATCTAAGCAGCTGACACTGATTCAGAAAACATTACTTTATTAATAAACAATTAAAATGTCTCCTTGCTGTTTTGGTCACATTCATAATTATTACTTTTGCCGTGTTTTTATGGCAAGATTTATGCGTGCGCTTGAGTTTTATATAGCCTATATTACATAAACGCTCATTATTATGGTTTATTTGCTCCAGTATTTAAGAAATTAAATTAATATAAATGTGATTAGTCAACTAATGGCTTAAATTAATAACTACTAGTCGACTAGAAAAACTTATTTCACATATAGGTATCCTGCATGTCACAGAGGGTATTCTGGCTTGAGCTCGCGTTCCGCTCGCATGCTCACAGACACACACACAGAGCATCGTTTATTATTATCACTTTAAAATTATATTTGTGTATGGCTAACCGCAGCACACACCAGAGAAAAAACTTTGCAGGTCCTATGGCTGAGAGAGAGCCTACTCGGATGAAAACCGCTTCAGTGAGCTCAATTATAGTAACGCGGCATTTTTTTGCCAGTAACGGTAACGGCGTTGTAACGGGAGAAAAAGTAATTCGTTTGATTACTCGTTACTGAAAAAAGTAACGGCGTTAGTAACGCCGTTTATTTATAACGCCGTTATTCCCATCACTGCTTATATATAATAATAAACCTACATATATATATATATATATATATATATATATAAAATATATAAGTACATATATATATGTCCGGCCTATGAAAATTGACATCTTCACCCTTTATTCAAATGTTATTAAAAAATGGTTAAAGATTTTGTAAGCATGTTTCATAGTTGTGCTTAGTGTTGGAGAAAGTAACTTTTAAAAGTAATGCATTGCAATATTGCGTTACTCCCTAAAAAAGTAACTAACTGTGTTACTCGAAGTAATGAAAAGTAATGCATTACGTTACTTTTGCTATTCTGGATTAAAGAATAATAGGTTACAGGAAAAAGAAGTTCAACACTCTTATTTCTAAATCTAATTTAAAGTCATTTTTGCTTATTAATATGGTTTAATTAGATAATTGAAGGTTGTTGGTTAATAAAGTGAGATTAAATACATAAAGTATATTTGTGTAATTTAATATTGTTAATTATTACAGGTTTGCATAAAATTCTGGGATTTCATTTCACTGCTTTTATTCATTTTGAGGAATACTGAATGTTTTTGTGCAAGTGAGATGAGAAAAGGCATGTTCACATTTAGTCTAGAACTACAATAGCCATCATGTTCACACAGTGCACACAACACCGGGACAGGAACGCTGGCAGTAAATAAATGTGAAAAAGTAATGCATTACTTTACTAGTTACTTAAGAAAAGTAATCTGATTACATAACTCAAGTTGTAATGCATTACTTGTAATGCATTCAAGTCAATCGTTTTTTTCTACCATAAACTTAACTCGTTGCAAACTTTATTTAGAAGGAAACAGCAAGTCTAAAGTTCTCCAAAACTGCCCAAAAGCTTTTACAGCCAGCTGCTGAAACGCCAGATGTATGAATGTGACTAACACTGACAAACAGCAAAATACTGTGAAAAAACTACAGCAACAACTCAACTAATGGACTTGCATACAGGCACACCAGCCATCCATCATGGAGGACATACATCACTGTCACCTACACCGCTAGAGCACGACTTACTGATAAATACATATACACGTTACCATAGGGAATTTTTGCTGAGTAAAAGCACTGTGACATTGTGACTTGACTGGATCAGTAAATCTTCTCTCAAAGGCATTCTCATTCTCATAAATATAGCAAACTCCATCAAGAAAGGCAACAAATCCATTTCCCTTTCTAAAGTCTAAAAACATCAGAAATGGAGACATTACCATAACCGAACAACAGCTGAGTTGTTTGCCCTGCACTGAGCTGAAGTAAATTCTGAGATGCATTTTAAAATGTGACGGAGACACAGTCATTGATTGGGTTATGTCAAATCTATCAACCAATCATTTATTAAAGAGCACAGAGCCGTGACCTTTCAATATTAATCTAGTTGGGCCACGTCTTTCTGGCAAACACCTAAATGACAAAAAGAGGAAGCAGAAGGAAACCATTGATTGAGGTTAGCACCTCGTATCAGCATTCAGATTAGCTTCATAATTGATTTCGAGTCATCAAAAGCACTGAATCAAATTTAGTGCTTACGTTTATAAGGGTTTCTGCACTTTTTGACCGATGAATTGCTATGACCTTTCCAGACGTTGGATACAGATTTTTAAAATGATTCAATTCGCAAACAAATCATTCAGAACCTGTTTGCGTGACACACAGAAATAAATCGCTCACAAATCGAGCGGGTTTTACTGTACACAATGACTAAACAATAACTAGTTGATGAAATATTGTAGAAAAGAGCTTTGGGATTTTATTAAAAAAAAAACATGTAAACAAAATCCTATTGATGTGATTTTGCCAAATACAATATATTTCATCTTTAAATTTCCATGCAGAGTTGAACTAATATGATACATATACACTGCCGGACAAAAAGTTTGCAATTATTATGATTTTTTTTTTTTTTTTTTTTTGATCAAAAATATAGCAAATACAGTAATATTGTGAAATATTATTACAATTTAAATAGGTGATTGTCTATTTGAATATATTTTTAAAACATACTTTATTTTTGTGCTGGTAAAGCTGAATTTTCACGATCATGTGACACTGAAGGCTGGAGTAATAGCTGCTGAAAATTGAGCTTTGCATCACAGGAATAAATTACATTTTAACATATATTACAATAAAAAGCACTTATTTTAAATTGTAATAATATTTCACAATTTTTCTGTTTTCACTGTATTTTTAATCAAATAATTCCAGCCTTGGTGAGCAGAATAGACTTCTTTCAAAAACACTCAAAATTAATTTTTGGTTCAAAAACTTCTGACCTGTAGTGTATAATCTAATAAAATACATTCCTAAAAAGTGGATGGACACTTGGGCCAAAATAACCATGAATGTCACAGCATTAGAAAATCCACTTAAGACACAGATACAGGCACTTGATCTGATGAATCACATTCACACATTTATACGAGTCCAAACACTTGTTTTGGGCATCAGTATTTGCCAGATGGAAACATATTGTAACGTTTCTGTTTCACAGGATCAGCCGACTGAGGGCAGAACAGTCAAACTCCTTTGAATACAGAATATGGAAAGAGAACAATGAAATCAAACCAGAACAAAACTTACCGCCGATGCCAAAAAAATCCCCAAACAAACTGAGTAACAACGAACAATGCCCTCTGCCTGCGCTATATGTTCTGTTTCGACTAAAAGCACGCCAACAGGCAACTGGGGAGCAAACGGACACGGAAAATGTTAGTAGCATACGAGGGAAAGACAAATCAAACACTGGTGAGAGAAAACAGCCTGACTGGCTCCAGACGAGCTGTCCAAAATGAAAAAACAAAAGATGTTTTGTTTGGAGTCGTCAATCAAATTCCCAACGCGCCAAACAGCTCTCTCTCTCTCTGGAAGGACTCAGATGTGGCTATTCAAAGCACAGAGTAACAGATGAATTTAATATTATAGTGAAAGGACAGTTGAATCAATAGCACAGATAGCTAAAAAGTTTGACATCCTAAAAAAACTGTTTGTCCTCGTGCCGGATCACAGAGGGAGAAGGTAACGCAGCGCTGCGGTGTCGAAGAAAAAAAGTGACAGATTCAATTTGACAGGTTGACAAATGTGTCCACGAAAACAGAAGTATGGGGGGATATGGGACGTGGGAGGATACAAAGTGTGTTCTTTTGAGTGTGCTTGAGAGGGGAAACCTGTGTAGGTGTCGTTTTAGGAGAGTTTCTGGGTCATATTTCATCCCGAAATCAAATGAGAGAAATACTGTTATACCACTTAAACAGATTGCAAATCCGTTTGGTGCCATTGGTAGCACAGAAGTCACACACTTCACCAGTTTTTGAGAATTAAGCACATTTTCCCCAAAAAATACCATTACCATAATAGAAAAGAATAATAGTAATAACAATCATAAAAATACTATAAAATGTATAAATATTGTAAAAAATGTTTTATTTATTGTATTGTTCATCAAGTATTATTAATTACTATTGTATTTAATATTAATAATAATATTTAATAATTTCAATTTTAAATAATATTAATATTTTTACATGATAAATCACATAGATACACACACATATAATTTTGTTAATTATAGAGAATTATGTATTACTATTATTTAATATTACTATTATTTTTAATGAATTAATATTCATTAACAATGACATTTAATTGTTTTAATATTAAGTGTTATTATTACTAAATATTATTAAATATTATTTACACTTTTAATTCATACTTTTAGTTAATATATATATATACAATGATATTTAATTGTATTAATATTAATATTATTAATTGATAATAGTATTATTATTCATATTTAAAAATGTAATATACTATTATTTTTAATGAATTAATATTCATTAACAATGACATTTAATTGTTTTAATATATGAAAAAATATATATATATATAAACAATATATTTAATTGTATATATTATATAACATATAATATATATTTTAAAACATATATACAGTATGATATTTAATTGTATTAATATTAATTAATATTATTAATTGATAATATTATTAATTATTCATATTTTAAAACATATATACAGTATGATATTTAATTGTATTAATATTAATTAATATTATTAATTGATAATATTATTAATTATTCATATTTTAAAACATATATACAGTATGGTAATTTAATTGTATTAATATTAATTAATATTATTAATTGATAATATTATTAATTATTCATATTTTAAAACATATGAATAATTCACCAAAATTCTTCTTCAAAATTCTTCTTTTAAATGAATGATAATTTCATTATAATTAATAATTGATCATTATATTTTGAAAGAAATGCAAATAAAAATTCTATTCTGTACTCCATCATCAACTTGTTTCAGAGTAACTGGTATCAGTTATAAACATGCACATTACTTAAATTAATATTAACACACATTAACTAAATTCTGAAGATTAACTTTCTGAATGTTATTAATTCATATAATTACTATTTGTATTGAACATCAAACTGGTTTCTTAGCATTTTCTTTACACAAATCACAAATTCAGTGCTTTTTCCAGCTCTCTTTTGATTGACAGGATATATCGGCCCTGACTATCGGCTGTTTTTAAACTATCGGTTATCGATTATTGGCCAATATATTGGTGCATATATATACATTCAAACCAAAATTTATTCAGACACTGAACATTTCATTCATTAATACAGTTTATTCACTATAGTTTAAATAAATGGTAATAAAATATGACAAGATATATATACACACACACACACACACACACATTCACAAATATATAAATATTAATTTATTAATACAATTAATTCAGCAATTGTTAACATGCTATCGCTCACAATGATTTGCATACTGCCTTGTAATTGTTTTTATTTCTCATTTTGTATGTTCATATTCTACTACTGTTTGTGCTCGATCTTATCTTCCATAAATTACACTTCTGTTCTGTTTTCTTTATTTAGGGGTGAAAAACGACCTGGAGGTTTCTTCATGAGATCCACTCTTTTAATATCAATGCACGGTTGCACAGTTTGTATTCTCACAGTGCTTTAGTAAACAAGTGCATTTCTAACAGCTATAGTTCGTCTGTGTGTCTCAGTGTGAGTGTTCCCGCGCAGGGCTCTCCGCTCAAGCGTGCATGTATGTGTTTGTGTTTGTGCGGCCCTCAGCCACCCTCACGTGCTCCGCTGACATTTCCCTGGCTCTCCACAGCTGACATTTCCATCCTGTCAGATCAGTCTGGATTTGCCCATGCGTCACATCAACTTACACACATCTCTAAAGAGGCCAGCAATAACACGGCCTGACGGGGAAAAATGAAATGAAAAATATACATTTGAGAGCTATCTAAGGAGAAAATGCCGGATTATTTGCAGATGGATTCACTTCAATAATTCTAGAGCGCTCTCTCTATCTATCTATAATTTTATGTGCAATTTAATTAGGATTTTCAATGTTTATTTGCTAAACATTTGTCAACTTTTGATGTGGAATAAATGCCACAAAGCTCCAATTTTGGGTCTTTAAATAATAATTCTTAAAGTCAAAATAATCAAAACAGAAGAATTCCCAGAACATAACAGAAAACCCATGCATATGAATTGGACAGAAATATTAAATACCCCTCATTCTCTGTTTCCGAACACAAACACCAGATGCTACAACAGAAGGTGATGTCATAAAAGTGACAATGCGGCCTACCTCTCGGGAGCGTTCATGAAAGATTGCATTTGTCAAGTCAGACTTACACCAAAAGGTTTTTTTTCTGCTCATATTGGTCTTTTCGGGAGAGCGGAAAACTTGGCTCGTACTTTTATGACACCTCATGCGGGTCAGAGACAGCCGAGCGTCCTGTCGAGGGAGTGTCATACACCGAAACAGCCTGGAGGAACTGCATCCATCTGATTATCCATGAGCGCAGAGTCAAAGATAAGGTGTCCGCTTGGGGAAGTTTGCTCAAAGATCGTGTAAAAACGCTTTGTAGAAACTCTCACTGGTCGGATGGTTTTTTGAAGTTCCTTTCTAACAGAACGTCAGACTCAACAAACAGATCTGATGTTTCTGTTTCGCCTAAAGACGGACAGACGGTTCGAGTCTGTCCAACACGAGAGGATTAGGGGGAAGACTGTTTCACTCGTATTGATTTCTCCTTTGCAGGAGACTCAGACCTGAGCTGTGGTCATCACGCCACACAGGAGTCAAAGGTGAAATGTCTTTGCAAAACCCAACAGGGACCAGAGTTAAAATTCTGCTTCAATACTCATAACTGAGCCAAAGATAGTACAGTATATATATATTAGAGATGCACCGATACTAAATTTCTCTGCCGATACCGATTATCCAGAGTGATATCTGCCGATAACGATACTGATAGTTTGGAGGTTCTGCCTTTTATACCTTCTTTTAAATTAATGATAATTTCATTATAATTAATAATTAATCATTATATTTTGAAAGAAATGCAAATAAAAATTCTATTCTGTACTCCATCATCAACTTGTTTCAGAGTAACTGGTATCAGTTATAAACATGCACATTACTTAAATTAATATTAACACACATTAGCTAAATTCTGAAGATTAAATTAATATTTATTAACTTTCTGAATGTTATTAATTCATATAATTACTATTTATATTGAAAATCAAACTGGTTTCTTAGCATTTTCTTTACACAAATCACAAATTCAGTGCTCTTTCCAGCTCTCTTTTGATTGACAGGATATATCAGCCCTGACTATCGGTTATCGATTATTGGCCGATATATTGGTGCATATATATACATTCAAACCAAAATTTATTCAGACACTGAACATTTCATTCATTAATACGGTTTATTCACTATAGTTTAAATAAATGGTAATAAAATATGACAAGATCTCAGAGTTTAACTGTGCCAGAAAAAATTAATCTTAATTATGTCAGATAACACTTAATCAAAACATGGTCAGGTCAAAGTGTCTGAATAATCTTTGGTTCCAAATTTTTATCAAAATTACTGATAGTCCACTGTATGAATAATTTTTGGGTATAATATGTCACAGTTTATTTTATTTTGCTATCCTCACTTACATAAATGAATTATAGTGCCCTGCACCCACTAGTAAAATTATATCAAATATGTCTGAAAATGTTTTGTTTACACATGTTGTATTTCATATATATATATATATATATATATATATATATATATATATATATATATATATGCAATAGATAATAGATACACCTCTGATCAAAAGTTTGGTTTAATTAAGATTTTTTAAATGTTTTTAAAAGCGTTCTCTTGTGCTCATGTACCAAAGCTGCTTTTATTTGATAAAAAAACAGTCAAAATTGTGAAATGTTTCCTATATGAATATATAGTAAAATATAATTTATTCCCGTGATTAAAGCTGAATTTTCAGCATCATTACTCCAGTCTTCAGTGTCACATGATCCTTCAGAAATCATTCTAATATGCTGATTTGCTGCTCAAGAAACATTTCTGATTATTATCAATGTTGAAAACAGTTGTGCTGCTTCATATTTTGGTGGAAGTTTGGGGTGATAAATAAATAAATACTTTTAAATAGCAAGGATGTATTAAATTGAATGAATGTGACAGTAAAGATATCTATTTATATCTAAGTTACAAAAGATTCTATTTCAAATAAATGATTTCATCAAAGACATCAAAAAAATCCTGACAAATCAGTTTTCATCACTGATAATAATGACCATTATTAATAATCATCAAATCAGCATGATTTCTGTACTGAAAGATCACGTGACACTAAAGACTGCAGTAATTATTCCAAACTTTAATGTAAATGCAATAGATAAAATCAATATTCATGCATGTAAAAGAAAACTTTCCAAAGCATCCAAAACGTATAATAAAAAGGTAAAGATCCGGTCTCTCACCCTTGATGTCCCATAGCGTAAAGTGGCGGTTGTTGGAGGCCTCGGGTGCCAGCGTGAAGTAGAATCGATGTCCAGACTGCGGTTCATCCCTGTCCACCACGCTGATGGTGTGAATGAGCTGCAGAGAGAGACAGAAAGAGATTTTAATAAACCTCAGTGTGTGCGTCATCCAAGAGCGTACATGCATGGTCCCTCAAATCACATGTGTTGTCACTTTACTAAGTGATTAGATGAAGCATTTTCACCTGCTGGATCATAAAACCCCACAGATGCACCTTGAAGGAACGTAGATGAGATTGCATGACTACTCATATTTACTAGTCGATTACTCCTCCAGAAAAGTAGCCGACAAGTCAATATTTACCTGATGTAGATGACTCACTGCACACCGTGCGGTTTCGGCTGTTTCTGGCAAGTCCAATGCTATGTTAGTCTAGAGTACGTCCACATGTTGAGATGATACCGGTGACAAACAAAAGTGTGCATATCTACATCGCCAGGTTCATGCAGCTGGTGTTGTCACAAACGGTGCAAACACAAGTCATGTTCCACTTGCTTATGGCAATTTGAAGGGAAGTTTGGGACCCACTTTATATTAGGCGGGCTTAACTACTATGTACTTGCATAGTAAGTACAGTGTACTGTGTGCAGGAGCTTTTCTTCCAAAAATGTAACAACAAAAATGCCCTTTTTGTCATATTTTGCTAAAACTACACTGAGATCTCTAGGCTTCTAGGCTTTCGAATTACAGGTTCTGTGATAAATCTGAAGTGCAAGTCGAAGAAGAAGTTGTCGCAGTGAGAGTGGGTGTACTTGTGAGAGGCATCGGGCCCAGTTACTACATTAGCCGGTTTGTGAGACAACAGATGGAAGCGTTTAGGAGGGCGGGAGAAACAGAGGCGCGGGAAAGAGAGGGAGTGGGCGGCACTTCAGACAATCCCGCTAAAATTCCCATGTTCTCTCGTTGCTCATTTCTCATTACACGGTCATCAAAAGGCTCGCACGGCATTTGTGTCAATTTTTAGGGAGGGCGATAGGAAATCCAAAAGTGTAATTAGAGGAGAGAGGAAAAAAAAAAAAAAGTAAATTAAAATTCTTTTTGCAAAGTCTTTCCCTGCTCCCTAAAGTACAAATGAAGTCAGAGAGGAACACTCACGCTTCCTCGGATTGGAAAATGAAAAGGAAACACACACACACACATGGAAAGTGAAAGCAAGGACAAATGCTTGTAGTATACTCAAAGGAGACCACACACGAACACTGATGTTTTCCCTTCAAAATGATTAAAGCTGGAGTTTCCAAGAGTGGCAAAGTGCTTGTCTTTAAGCCTCAATCCTCGAGGACGCAGTCAGCGTGCAGCGCTCCCGGGGATGAGAAACCAACAATTCGCTGAAGATTTTAAAGAAATAGTTCACCAAACTGAACATTCTGTCATTATTCACTCACTCATTTGTCATTTCGAACCTGTATGCTGTTATTTTTTGTGTAACACTTTTTCATACTTACCATAGCTTTCAGGCTCCAAAAAGCACTTGTGCACTATATTCCATGTCTTACAAAGTCATATGATAATTCATGAAATTTAAGTCTTAATTCTGCAATTTTGAAATCATGACTTTTACACATTTGGCAGATACATTTATCCAAAGCGACTTGCATTGCCGTCAAGCTATAAATAAATATATAATAATAAATTAATAATTATAAATAACAGCCTTCACATGTCATTTTAAAAATCACAGGTTTGAAGGAAACTATCACATACTGATGTTAGTTACCACTGCAGTAACCAACGTATGTTATTTACAGTATGTTTCTGCCCTGAGGTGCTGATATCCATCTAATGTAAGAGCTGGACGGCACATTTACTCATGCTGGTTTGAAGCCCACTGACTGTCAGTCACGCTCACATGGAAACATATTCTGGCACAGAAACAGACCTCAGTGTTAACATTCATTCACGGCTGTGCACTCAGTGCTGTTATCGCAGGCTGTGAGCTGCAGGCAGTCTTGCCAATCATTACGAGGGTAAGTTAAGGTAAAGAAGCCTTGTGTGAAATCTTACTTCTTGTTCCTTAGTGCTAAACACGTGTAACCTTCAGCTATATCTTAAAAATGTATTTTCTGTCAAAACAGTGGCAGTGTGAACCGTCTGCATGCTTAGGAGTCCAGTCTGGGTCATGTCTAGATGCCATCCATCCATTCATCCATCCATCCATCCATCCATCCATCCATCCATCCATCCATCCGTACATCCATCCATCCACCCATCCATCCATCCGTCCATCCATCCATCCATCCATCCATCCATCCATCCGTCCATCCATCCGTCCATCCATTCGTCCATCTATTCATCCGTCCATCCATCCATCCATCCATCCATCCATTCATCCATCCATCCATCCATCCATACATCCATCCATCCATCCATCCATCCATCCATCCATCCGTCCGTACATCCATCCATCCACCCATCCATCCGTCCGTCCATCCATCCATCCATCCATCCATCCATCCGTCCATCCATCCATCCATCCATCCATCCATCCATCCATCCATCCGTCCATCCATCCATCCGTCCATCCATTCGTCCATCTATTCATCCGTCCATCCATCCATCCATCCATCCATCCGTCCATCCATCCATCCATCCATCCATCCGTCCAACCATCCGTACATCCATCCATCCATCCACCCATCCATCCATCCATCCATCCGTCCGTCCATCCATCCATCCATCCATCCATCCATCCATCCATCCATCCATCCATCCATCCATCCATCCATCCTTCTATCATCCATCCATTCGTCCATCCGTACATCCATCCATCCGTACATCCATCCATTCATCCATCCGTCCATCTGTCCAACCATCCGTCCATCCATCCACCCATCCATCCATCCATCCTTCTATCCATCCATCCGTCCATCCGTACATCCATCCATTCTTCCATCCATCCATCCGTCCATCCGTCCAACCATCCATCCATCGTCCATCTGTACATCTGTACAACCATCCATTCTTCCATCCATCCATCCATCCATCCATCCAACCAACCATCCATACATCCATCCATTTGTTCATCCGTACATCCATCCATTTGTTCATCCATCCATCCATCCATCCATCCATCCATCCATCCATCCATCCATCCATCCTTCTATCATCCATCCATCCGTCCATCCGTACATCCGTAAATCCATCCATTCTTCCATCCATCCATTCGTCCATCTGTCCAACCATTCGTCCATCCATCCATCCATCCATCCATCCATCCATCCATCCGTCCATCCTTCTATCCATCCATCCGTCCATCCATCCATCCATTCTTCCATCCATCCATTCGTCCATCCATCCATCCATCCGTCCAACCATCCGTCCAACCATCCATCCATCCATCCATCCATCGTCCATCCGTACATCCATCCATCCATCCATCCATCCATCCATCTATCCAACCAACCATCCATACATCCATCCATTTGTTCATCCGTACATCCATCCATTTGTTCATCCATCCATCCATCCATCCATCCATCCGTACATCCATCCATCCATCCATCCGTCCAACCATCCGTACATCCATCCATTTGTTCATCCGTACATCCATCCATTTGTTCATCTATTCATCCATCCATCCATCCATATACAGTATATCATAATTTTACAGTTTTTTCACTTTTAACTTCAAAGTAAGAAACCTGGATGCCTTAAAATTTTGATCCACAAGTTTGAACAAATTGGAAAATTTTGAACCACAAAGAGATTAGTTTAATCAATAGAAACTTAAAATAGTATGTTAGCTGAACAACATCAGTGAATTTAAGTTAGAAAAAAAAGTTGAAATTGTGAAAATATTTTTTACAGTGAATGAAAAACACTTTTACAGCACGCATCAATCTCGATTAAAAATTATGTCCACATATATTAATTCCTTTTTTTTTAACAGTAAAAGCTATATAACATTACTTCTGTTGTCGATGATAGCTAATGCATTTCACCACTGCAACATCTTCACCCTTATTGTAAAGTGTTGCCAATGATAAAACAACTAACTTTCATGCAAGGACAAATGAACAATTGAAGTATAGTGGTCCAACATCAAAACTAACCAGCTGTGACCAGCATAGACATTCATTTGGAACATAATTAAACCACCAGGACTTCTTGATATTAGAGTAAAACTCCAGGTGTTGAAACTCCAAAGCATATTTCATAACTCTGGGAGTACTTGCAGCTGATAATGTTTATGTTGATTCCATCCACAGCAGCTTTAAACTAAACTCTAGCCTATTCTCCCCATCATTATTCGCAACGCTCCACTTCTGTCTGCAGCTGATAATGCACACGCTACAGCAACGGCAGGTCGCGTTTAAGACCCTTTAATCAACATGCCGTACTCCAGTGACTTTTTCTGGGGTACAGAAAACTGCATAAAGAGCGTTACACAAACTTCAGCAACATGACTGAAGAGGGGGAGTAAACGAAACAGATGTTATATTTTTAAGATGTTTGTTTATTGGTCTCTTCCCAGCTTGAAAGAGAAGTTTTGCTGAATTCCCGCTGAGCGCCTCCTTCCAAACATCCCTCATCTACTGCATCGATTTACGCTAGTGCTGTGGATGAAATGCTGCCCACAACTTTGTAAGGTTGGGAACTGGGAAGCGGTGCTTTCATTATTTTCATGGTGTTTGGATCTGTTAACCATATTACTTCACTGATGCACTACTACTGAACAAGTGACTCTTATGAACCGGCTCTTTTCTATGAATCAGAGAAAATAGAATATTTAATATTTAAAATATTTACACTCATGCAAAATTCATGCATTTTTTACTTAAAAAAAAAAAAAAAAAAAAAATTAACATAAAAAGATCCAGTTCAAATGTCTTCCAAAATGGGTAAAATGGGTAAAAATAAAATGAATATAAACATAACATACATTTATTAATAGTAGTCATCTGAACGATCAAAATGCAAAGTGGCTAATTGTACATATATTCAGAAATTGGTTTCATACTTAAGAGAGCGTAACAAATTACTCGCTAAAACAGTCACTGGAGTCGTCTTGTTTCCTCATAATTTCAAAAAGAATCATTAATTGATTCAAAAATATAGGACGGTCTGGTGGATGAAAAATAAGTGTGAAGCTGAAAAGGAAAGCAATTTCAGAGCAGAGCAAGTTTGACACATATGTTGAAGAAATGTTTTTCTTTAGAATATCGCGCACTGATGAATCATTCACATTAACACCAGGAAAATGCATTAAAGGGATAGTTCACTGATAGTTCATCATTTACTCACCCTTATGTTGCTGCAAACCTGAATGAGTTACTTTCTTCTGCTAAACACAAAAGAAGATTGTTGGTAACCAGACAGTTGACGGCAGCCATTAACGTCCATAGTAGTAAAAAAAAAAAAAAAAAAAACTATGGAAGTCAATGGCTGCCGTCAACTTTCTTCAAAATATCTTCTTTTGTGTTCAACAGAAGAAAGAAACTCACAGGAACAATGTGAAGGTGAGTAAATGATGACAACATTTTCATTTTTGGGTAAACTATTCCTTTAAGAAATTAAACAGGGTCAATTCTTCATGTTGGCTTTAAGGAACCAGAGTTGTTAATTGGAACAATCCCATTTCTCCTATTTTGTGACCCTCATTTGTTTAATGAGCTATTGTTTGGCTGGTAAAAAAATGAAGTAAACAAGGGTAAATGAGAAACTCTATGAAAAAGAATAAATGAATGCATTGAACACTGTTTTCTTAACAAACGTTAATTGCGATGCCAAGGACAGAAACAACAAAAGGTCATATATGATATTTCCAATTTTGAGGGCAAAATTAATGCCTGAGGGGGTTTCTGGAGGGAAAGGGGTGGGATGGAAAAACAGAGAAAGAAACAGGGACTTCTGAGAAAGATAGACGGAGAGAAAAATAATGTGAAGGAGGGAAAGATTGTAAGAGAGAACCACTGTGTGGGAGTTTATTGAGTGGCAAACACAGCTCCCTCAAGCAAAATCATCTAATTAGATTTCCATCCAACAGCCCCCTCATGACCTCTTAAGCTGCATGAGGCTTGGAAAGCGAGAAGCCAAGAGTCTCCCAAAAGTCTTGCACATTCTCCAGAGTCTTGCAGGACCAAAGGCCCTCTGCGAAAGTCTTCCTCCTTCACACGGAGGAGGAGGATGTTGACCTCCGAGATGGAACAGAGAAGTTCAAGAGTTTTAATTCCGTAAGTTTAAATGTGCGTGAAATATCCACCAGCAATGAGGAGAGTAACTAATTGTAAGTAGTTAGTGGAGGCGATAATTAAACCTGGGTTTATATAGTGCTTGGAAAACCTGGAAATATTAAGCTGTGATTTCCAGGCCAGGAAAAGTCAAAGAAATGAATAAAATATTTAACAACTCATGGACAAATACAGTGTAAATAAAGAATCCTCTAATTGCTGTATGCTCTGCTTCAAAATATTTAATTGGCTAGAAATTGATCTTAATGAGTGCAATCAGTGTAAAATAATTTCCAGTAAGAATCCATGTCATCACAAATGGAAAATCACTGATCAAAAAGTGTTAAACATGTTTCCATGAAAAAAAAAAAAAAAAAAAAAAGGTAATTGCAACGTTTTATCTCACGATTCAGACTATTTTTCTCAGATATGCAAATTATAAAGTCACAATTGCATGTTATAATGTCAGAATTGCAAGATATACACAATTTTAAGTTGCAATATTGACTTTATAAGATGCAACTCTGCAGATGCAATTCTGACTTTATATAATGCAAATCTGACTTTATAACTCACAATTTTGAGCTTAAATGTCACAAATTGCGATTTGTGCAATTTGTGCAATTACCTTTTTATTTTATTTTTTTATATATAGTGGCAGAAACAAGCTTCCATATAAACATTTCTCTCTATCAAGTAGTGTCTGAAATCTGATTCATTTTAGAGAATCAGTTCATTCACATGATTCATTTCATTAAAGTGATTAAAAAAAAAAAAAAAGTAAAAGATTTGAGTCCCTCAGTGCCACTTAAAAACAAAATTAAATCAATTATCAATTCAGTAAAAAAATAACAAATGCATTCTAAAAATGCAATAAAAGAGCTATGCAATACAAATCCTATAAAAGTTGCATTTAAAATTATTTTATTGTTACGTTTAACTACATTTTTTGAGGAGGCAAGAGAGGGTAAGCCTCAGAAAATATATTAAAAAAAAAAAAAAAAAAACACTAACTAAAGCAATAAAAATTAAATACTCTTCTATTTCCTAATGGACACAACTCTGATGTGGATTCACTACATAAATGCCAGAACAGGCTTACCGCACACAGACTCCTCTCATTACTAGTAAATCAGAGTTGATATTTAAATGACAATGCACCATTTACTACCATCCAAAATGCAAAAAGGAGAATAAGTGTAATTTGCCTCCTTCACGCATAACTATCCCTCATTATCACAGCTGACCTTTCAGATACTCTTCAGTTCACACTTCATATGTCAGCCTCCTCAGAGGACACTGCAAATACAAACCCGATTCCAAAAAAGTTGGGACACTGTACAAATTGTGAATAAAAACAGAATGCAATGATGTGGAAGTTTCAAATTTCAATATTTTATTCAGAATACAACATAGATGACATATCAAATGTTTAAACTGAGAAAATGTATCATTTTAAGGGAAAAATAAGTTGATTTTAAATTTCATGGCATCAACACATCTCAAAAAAGTTGGGCCATGTTTACCACTGTGTGGCATCCCCTCTTCTTTTTATAACAGTCTGCAAACGTCTGGGGACTGAGGAGACAAGTTGCTCAAGTTTAGGAATAGGAATGTTGTCCCATTCTTGTCTAATACAGGCTTCTAGTTGCTCAACTGTCTTAGGTCTTCTTTGTCGCATCTTCCTCTTTATGATGCACCAAATGTTTTCTATGGGTGAAAGATCTGGACTGCAGGCTGGCCATTTCAGTACCCGGATCCTTCTTCTACACAGCCGTGATGTTGTAATTGATGCAGTATGTGGTCTGGCATTGTCATGTTGGAAAATGCAAGGTCTTCCCTGAAAGAGACGACGTCTGGATGGGAGCATATGTTGTTCTAGAACTTGGATATACTTTTCAGCATTGATGGTGCCTTTCCAGATGTGTAAGCTGCCCATGCCACACGCACTCATGCAACCTCATACCATCAGAGATGCAGGCTTCTGAACTGAGCGCTGATAACAACTTGGGTTGTCCTTGTCCTCTTTAGTCCGGATGACATGGAGTCCCAGTTTTCCAAAAAAGAACAGAGCCCATGTTGTGATTTCCATTACAGTAGCATTCCTGTATGTGATGCAGTGCCGTCTAAGGGCCCGAAGATCACGGGCATCCAGTATGGTTTTCCGGCCTTGACCCTTACGCACAGAGATTGTTCCAGATTCTCTGAATCTTTGGATGATATTATGCACTGTAGATGATGATAACTTCAAACTCTTTGCAATTTTTCCCTGAGAAACTCCTTTCTGATATTGCTCCACTATTTTTGGCCGAAGCATTGGGGGAATTGGTGATCCTCTGCCCATCTTGACTTCTGAGAGACACTGCGACACACTCTGAGAGGCTCTTTTTATACCCAATCATGTTGCCAATTGACCTAATAAGTTGCAAATTGGTCCTCCAGCTGTTCCTTATATGTACATTTAACTTTTCCGGCCTCTTATTGCTACCTATCCCAACTTTTTTGGAATGTGTAGCTCTCATGAAATCCAAAATGAGCCAATATTTGGCATGACATTTCAAAATGTCTCACTTTCAACATTTGATATGTTATTTATCTATATTCTATTGTGAATAAAATATAAGTTTATGAGATTTGTAAATTATTGCATTCCTTTTTTATTCACAATTTGTACAGTGTCCCAACTTTTTTGGAATCAGGTTTGTATGTGTATTTATATGTGAATTTAAAACATGATTTATTTAAATAATACATTGAAAATGTATTCCTTACTTTCTAAAAGTGGCAAAGTTTTGTTAGTTACTGATAAATAGTTAGAAACTGATCAATAATTTTGTCAGATAAATACCTAAACCAAGTTTAGTGTTTTGTTCTTCCCTCATATTTAAAAACTATAAAACACTTTCCTCATATTTTGATGGTTCAATCGAACTTGTAGGGTCATTAAAATCTAATATCCCCTCAGGACATCACTTTTGGCCACTACTGTATGTATTTTTAATGAAATGAGGATGGGAACATTTTCATTCTTGGCTGTAGGAGTGGATTGAACACTATACAGTGTATGTGTCACCATATGAGCGGGATCCAATCCATCTCCACAGCCGTCTGCGTGTGCATGCGTGTGCATGAGAGCGCGAGTGTACTTTTCCCCTCAAACATTAGTCATCTAGCTGGGACTGTCCCGCGGGAGGACCAGACCCTTGTGATCTGTCACGGAGAGCCGCTCGCTGCCGTTTGATGTCTTGTGTGGAGTTGACAGGCCTCTCGTCCCCGGGCCGTTCTTAGTATTTGCCTTTCCACCCGGCCTTTCCCTGCACATGCGACACTATATGATATCTGTCTCTTCTCATCCGATCAGGCCCGCACGCTCAAATACCACAGGGTTACGAGAGGAATGCCACACGCTCAGACTGCTTCACATGTCAATCTGAACAAGGCTCACGCATGTAGATGATGTAAGATAATGAACCAGATCATGAATGGGACACGGCGTGAATCAGAGACCTAGAGAAGGGAACTTCAAACGTCTCTTTGTTCATTTGTGTCTTTTGTAAAGCCATCTAAGGTAATTGTGGGTAAACACATCACACTTTGTGTGGCAGAAATGTGAATTTAGGTGGAAAAAACACTGGTAACAGTTTACAATAATCCAATGCATTAATTAACAATGAGCAATGCAGAATTTATTCATCTTTGTTAAGATCTTTGCTTAATAAAAAATACAGCTGTACATGCTCTAAAAATATATTATGGTACATGCCCTAACAATACACAATAGTACCATATTAAATGTCCTAAAAATACAGCATAGTACCATGGTACATGCCCTAAAAATATAGCATAGAAGTACCATGGTACATGTCCTAAAAATACACCATAGTACCATGGTACATGCCCTAAAAATACAGCATAGTATCATGGTACATGTCCTAAAAATACACAATAGTACCATGGTATGTGCCCTAAAATACACCATAGTACCATGGTGGCACATGCCCTAAAATTCAGCATAGAAGTACCATGGTACATGTCCTAAAAATACACCATAGTACCATGGTACATGCCCTAAAAATATACCATAGTACCATGGTGACACATGCCCTAAAAACAGCATGGTAGTACCATGATACATGCCCTAAAAATACAGCATAGTACCATAGTACATGCCGTAGAAATACATGATAGTATCATGGTACATGTCCTAAAAATACACAATAGTACCATGGTATGTGCCCTAAAAATACACCATAGTACCATAGTGGCACATGCCCTAAAAACAGCATGGTAGTACCATGATACATGCCCTAAAAATACACCATAGTACCATGGTGACACATGCCCTAAAAACATGCCTTAAAAATACAGCATAGTACCATAGTACATGCTGTAGAAATACATGATAGTACCATGGTACATGCCCTAAAAATACAGCATAGTACAATAGTGGCACATGCCCTAAAAACACAGCATAGTATCAAAGTGGCACATGCCCTAAAAATACAGCATAGTATCATGGTACATGTCCTAAAAATACACAATAGTACCATGGTATGTGCCCTAAAATACACCATAGTACCATGGTGGCACATGCCCTAAAAATACAGCATAGTACCATAGTACATATAATAGTTACAAAGAAACAGCAACATGTTTTTACTGATATGTTTTTCAAATCAAATGTTGCATCTGTTTAGCATTAGTTAATTAGTTAACAAACAACCAATAAACAAGCCTAACTGTATTTCTATTATAGCATTAACCAGCATTAATAAATACTTTTCAAAAATATATTGCTCATGTCAGTTAATGCATTAACTAATGGTAACAAATTAGACATTATTGCAAAGTTTTACTGATATTTTAGATGTGGTACAATGGTCATATCATGCATTTCTGGACAATGCCATAGCAATACTTAAGTGTGGGTTTTTTTTAGCGCGAGCTTCTTTTGGACACCGCGGTCCGACACATCTACCTGACACTTAAATCCGCGTGAGCTCATAAACACTTTCTCCTTCCATGTCTAACAACGGTGTCACATCGCTGGAAGGGAGTCGTGCCCTCTGAGCCAAAGCTGCTTATGAGCGATCGGCTAAGTCCTTTTTCATGTCTCTAGCCCTCTTTCTCTCCCTCTGTCTGATTTATTCACCTTTTACACACAAACAAATTCGCTGTGTTGTCATCCTTCAAATGGGATCAAACTCCATGCATTTAGCGGCTTAAGCTAATCTGATTTCACTGTTGTTCTATCAGAAACGCAAGCGGTGACGCTAGCGAGGGCTAGAGCAGAGAAAACGGTGACGCTGGTATGGCACACGAACAAAGCTTGATAATTGGGCTAGCAGTTAAGCACAACATAATGTAAAATCTGAAGTTTCTGAATCTCACAAGACGGCATATAAATATGATCCGGTTTGCAAATTATACAAAGACTTTTGTTTTGTAAGAAATTTCTATACAGTAGGTGATTTTCAAAGCACAATCTACTGAAGTTTGTCTTGTGCATAACCTAGTTAAACAAATATCAACTATCTTTAAGAGTAAAAAAGTTGTATGCTATAATGGTGAAATGTATAGATAGATACTTATTTTATTATTATTTTTCTCTATAACACTTTACAATAAGTTTCTATTATTTAACATTGGTTCATGCATGAGCTAATATTAACTCACAATGATCAGTACATTTGTTACAGTATTTATTAATCTTTGTTAACGTTAGTTATTAAAATATTGTTGATTGTTAGTTCATGTTTGCTCAGGTCCATTAAATAATATTAACAGATACAACTTTTGATATTTATAATGTGTTAGTAAATGTTGAAATTAACACCAATTAACATCAAGTATTTTTTTATTGTTAGTTAAAAAATAAACATTTATTAAATGGCTTATTAATAAATGTTCACCTTTTATTATTGCTACAATATATTAGCATAATTATGTGTTTATGATTATAAACACATTATGATTATAATTATGTGATTTTTAATTTCCAACCTATTTTGGGTTCATTTTAAGCCAGAAATATAATCATTTTTAAATAATAGTTGGGTTAAATAAAACTACCAAGCACGTTGGGCAAACATTTAACCCAATTACTGGGTTAAAACAGCCTAATCTTTGGGTTAAAACAGCCCAATCACTGGGTTAAACCGCTAGGTTAAAACAACCAGATCGCTGGGTTAAAACAGCCTAATCTCTGGGTTAAATTGCTGGGTTAAAACAACCCAATCACTGGGTTAAAACAGCCTAATCTCTGGGTTAAAACAGCCCAATCACTGGGTTAAATCGCTAGGGTAAAACAACCCAATCGCTGGGTTAAAACAGCCTAATCTCTGGGTTAAATCGCTGGGTTAAAACAGCCCAATCACTGGGTTAAAACAGCCTAATCTCTGGGTTAAATCGCTGGGTTAAAACAACCCAATCACTGGGTTCAATTGCTAGGTTAAAACCACCCAATCTCTGGGTTAAAACAACCCAATTGCTGGGTTAAAATAACCCAATTTCTGGGTTAAAACGCTAGGTTAAAACAACCCGATCGCTGGGATAAAACAGCCTAATCTCTGGGTTAAATCACTGGGTTAAAACAACCCAATCTCTGGGTTAAAACGCTAGGTTAAAACAACCCGATCGTTGGGATAAAACAGCCTAATCTCTGGGTTAAATCACTGGGTTAAAACAACGCAATCACTGGGTTAAAACAGCCTAATCTCTGGTTTAAATCGCTGGGTTAAAACAACCCAATCACTGGGTTCAATTGCTAGGTTAAAACCACCCAATCTCTGGGTTAAAACAACCCAATTGCTGGGTTAAATCGCTAGGGTAAAACAACCCAATCACTGGGTTAAAACAGCCTAATCTCTGGGTTAAAACAGCCCAATCACTGGGTTAAATCGCTAGGGTAAAACAACCCAATCGCTGGGTTAAAACAGCCTAATCTCTGGGTTAAATCGCTGGGTTAAAACAGCCCAATCACTGGGTTAAAACAGCCTAATCTCTGGGTTAAATCGCTGGGTTAAAACAACCCAATCACTGGGTTCAATTGCTAGGTTAAAACCACCCAATCTCTGGGTTAAAACAACCCAATTGCTGCGTTAAAATAACCCAATTTCTGGGTTAAAACGCTAGGTTAAAACAACCCGATCGCTGGGATAAAACAGCCTAATCTCTGGGTTAAATCACTGGGTTAAAACAACCCAATCTCTGGGTTAAAACGCTAGGTTAAAACAACCCGATCGTTGGGATAAAACAGCCTAATCTCTGGGTTAAATCACTGGGTTAAAACAACGCAATCACTGGGTTAAAACAGCCTAATCTCTGGTTTAAATCGCTGGGTTAAAACAACCCAATCACTGGGTTCAATTGCTAGGTTAAAACCACCCAATCTCTGGGTTAAAACAACCCAATTGCTGGGTTAAATCGCTAGGTTAAAACAACCCAATCTCTGGGTTAAAACAACCCAATTGCTCGGTTAAATCGCTGGGTTAAAACAACCCAATCACTGGGTTAAAATAACCCAATCGCTGGGTTAAATCGCTAGGTTAAAACAACCCGATCGCTGGGTTAAAACAACCCAATCTCTGGGTTAAAACAACCCAATTGCTGGGTTAAATTTCTAGGTAAAACAACCCGAACGCTGGGTTAAAACAGCCTAATCTCTGGGTTAAATCGCTGGGTTAAAACAACCCAATCACTGGGTTAAAACAGCCTAATCTCTGGGTTAAAACAGCCCAATCACTGGGTTAAATCGCCAGGTTAAAACACCCCAATCTCTGGGTTAAAACAACCTAATTTCTGGGTAAAATTGCTAGGTTAAAACAACCCAATCGCTGGGTTAAAACAGCCTAATCTCTGGGTTAAATCACTGGGTTAAAACAGCCCAATCGCTGGGTTAAAACAGCCTAATCTCTGGGTTAAAACAGCCCAATCACTGGGTTAAATCGCTAGGTTAAAACAACCCAATCCTGGGTTAAAACAACCCAATTTCTGGGTTAAAACGCTAGGTTAAAACAACCCGATCGCTGGGATAAAACAGCCTAATCTCTGGGTTAAATCACTGGGTTAAAACAACGCAATCACTGGGTTAAAACAGCCCAATCTCTGGGTTAAAACAACCAAATTGCTCGGTTAAATCGCTGGGTTAAAACAACCCAATCACTGGGTTAAAACAACCCAATTGCTGAGTTAAATCGCTAGGTTAAAACAACCCAATCTCTGGGTTAAAACAACCCAATTGCTGGGTTAAATCGCTAGGTTAAAACAACCCGATCACTGGGTTAAAACAACCCAATCTCTGGGTTAAAACAACCCAATTGTTGGGTTAAATAGCTAGGTTAAAACAACCCGATCGCTGGGTTAAAACAGCCTAATCTCTGGGTTAAAACAACCCAATTGTTGGGTTAAATTGCTAGGTTAAAACAACCCGATCGATGGGTTAAAATAACCCAATCTCTGGGTTAAAACAACCCAATTGCTGGGTTAAATTGCTAGGTAAAACAACCCGATCGCTGGGTTAAAACAGGCTAATCTCTGGGTTAAATCGCTGGGTTAAAATAGCCCAATCACTGGGTTAAAACAGCCTAATCTCTGGGTTAAATCGCTAGGTTAAAACAACCCAATCTCTGGGTTAAAACAACCCAATTGCTGGGTTAAATTGCTAGGTAAAACAACCCGATCGCTGGGTTAAAACAGCCTAATCTCTGGGTTAAATCGCTGGGTTAAAACAACCCAATCACTGGGTTAACTGGGTTATGCAAGAACATAAAGAAGTTCGCTCTTGTGACTCTGGTTAAATGTGTTAAAATGATGCATGTAAAAACTTCACATCGCTGAAGGATCCGCGTGACAGTGTTTACGTGTAGGCCGAGGTCTGTGTATCTTCTGCAAAGCGCCAATCGCAGGTGAGAGATAAATGACTCTAATTGCGTGTTCCTCCACAGGACTAATTTCCACCCCAATCACCAAAGTGATTAATCACAGAGCGAGAGCGTGTGCAAAGTTTGAACGCACAAACCTCAGTGTCTTGCTCTGCGGGCGTCTCTTACTCACCTAAGCCAATTTATTCGACACAACGCAATGGGGGACCCCGGGGCGATGGGCTACAAATCACGTAAACATGCTACAGGTTATCGTAAAGCTATTACAAAAGCTGCATTGCTGATGCTACAGCAGGGGGCTTCCAAAGAGTCCTGCGCTTAATGAGAGAAATTTATTATGTTAAGCCATCACCGGATTGCATTTCACTGCTGTATTTTGCGATTTTTCACCTTAAACGCGCTTCAGAAACAGCGGGTATCATGGCCCTTCGGTTTGAAATTGTCCTGCTGAAAGATGAAATGTCTCCCAAGCTGTTATACGCTTTTTCTACTCGACTCTGTATATACTGGTATTGTGTAGCGCTCAGTCTTTGTTCTGTCCACTGAGTTGCCCAGATGAAAAGCAGCTCCACAGCATGATGCTATATCACAGAACGCATGGTGATTGTTAAGATATGGGCACCACCCACATCGCTTTGAGTTATCACTAAAATACCTCTACTTCTGGCTCTTCTGACAACAAAAAACACGTTCTTTTGTGCCACCCTATTTTCAGGTACAATTTTTACTTTACCTTAAAAAGTAATTGCTGCTTACAATGCAGCTTCTCTCACAATTTCCATCTAGTTCTAGTGCTTTCCAAGAACAATTTCTAGATGTGTGATTTGATGTAGTTTCCATATAAAGTCAACATGACATCCGAAATCAACTGGACTTTCTTTCTTAAAGGGATAGTTCACCCTAAAATGAAAATTCTGTCATCATTTATTTACCCTCATGTCATTTTAAACCTGTTTGACTTTCTTTATGTGGAACACAAAAGAACATATTTTTAAGGATGTTTCAACTATTCAAACAACATTGACTCATTGTATGGACAAAAACACTGCAACATCCCTCAAAATATCATCTTTTGTGCTATGCAAAATAAATCAACTCATTTGGTTTTGGAACAACATGAGAGCAAGTAAAATATGGCATGATTGTGCATGATTGATTTATGTTATTCAAATAAATAAACAAACAAACAAACAAACAAACAAACATAAATACAAGTATTAAAACATGTATATACGTACATAAGGGGTTAAAAAATGTGTAGTGTCACTGTGTAGTTGTACTTTTATGTCTTTGAAAGACTCTTTAGTCTTCATTTTCACAGCTGTCATTCATATTCACATGAATAAATGAACCTTTTCTCTGGGGTTTTATGCAGAAAAAAAATGGTAGTTAATATAATGATTCATTGGAGAATTTAATTAATCACAATTATGTACTTGTTGGAGCAACGTGCATCACAAGGACCGAATGCTTGTAAGCAGCACATTTCCATTGCTTAAGATTCTTTACCTACATAAATGTATTTTAATTGAAATAATTAAAATTAAGTATTAATGCTTAAAATAATCCCACAAAATGAAATGTAAAATGGTACTTCAAAATTTAACTAAGAGAGAGAGAGAAAAAAAACAGCACACCTGAGAATAAAATAAAATATATTTTAACGGTTAAATAAATAACTTAATTAAAAAAAAAAGAAAGGAACATTCATTCCTTTCTTTTTGCAAGGATGAAAACGGTAGACTACAAAGTCCTTTCTTACACACATCCAAAAAATGTTATGCAAAGGTTACTAGTTCTTTACAACAACAAAAAATCTCTAAGAATCCTTAATCCCACAATAACAGCCCTCGTTCAGCCGCTCTATTGTCGAGCGAAGCTGTCAAGTAGAGCCACGCAGAAAGAAGGAGTGCACACAATTTCCCATGACATCTCCAAAAGCAAACAACCTTTTGTTGTTCTGTACATTTCACAGATGCTCAGAAAGAGGGGGGGGGGGGGTAATGTTCAATCACACAAATAAATCAACAAATAAACAGAGCTTTCAGGACAAACATCAACTTAAAGACAAATTCTAATAATTCCGCTCAGAAAGGGAGCGCTGCACATGTGGCGACCAGCAACTGACTTGACCTTGAGAAATGAGAATTGGGGCGACAAAGCACATGGTTGTCATGACAATGATGTCATAATTTAAGAAAAAAACCCAATCCAAATAAATACAGTATATATTTCTTAAAGAAAAAAAAAATTATTCATGACAACTCTAATTAGAATGAAAGCTTATTTACGCCATTAAATAATAAAAGTATTTGCGACTTTTTATCTCACAATTTCTCAGAATTGCAAGATATAAACTCAAAATTGTGAGATATAATGTCAGAATGGCGAGATAAAAAGTCAGAATTGTGAGTTATAAATTCTGAATTGTAAGTTATAAAGTCATAACTGCGAGATAAAAAGACAAAATTGTGAGTTATAAAGTTATAATTGTGAGTTAAAAAGTCAGAATTGTGAGTTATAAAGTCAAAATTGTGAGTTATAAAGTCATAATTGCAAGTTATAAAGTCATAATTGCGAGTTATAAAGTCATAATTGCAAGTTATAAAGTCAGAATTGCGAGTTATAAAGTCAGAATTGCGAGTTATAAAGTCATAATTGCGAGTTATAAAGTCAGAATTGTGAATTATAAAGTCATAATTGTGAGTTATAAAGTCAGAATTGTGAGTTATAAAGTCAGAATTGCGAGTTATAAAGTCAGAATTGTGAATTATAAAGTCATAATTGTGAGTTATAAAGTCAAAATTGCGAGTTATAAAGTCAGAATTGCAAGATAAAAAGTCAAAATTGTGAGTTATAAAGTCATAATTGTGAGTTATAAAGTCATAATTGTGAGTTATGAAGTCATAATTGTGAGTTATAAAGTCATAATTGCGAGTTATAAAGTGAGAATTGTATAGTTCATGATTGAACTATATATATATATATATATATATATATATATATATATTAGTTTTGTAACAATACATCGATATAGATTGATACATCGATCTAATGTCTAACGATCCGATGCATCGATGCAATGCGTAAAATATCGATACCTGTGGGCTAATTATAGAGGCACCTTTGTTTTAACACTCTCCACATTTTCACACAATATCAGTCTATGCATTATCGCCAACGCGTGCATTCTCATTTAAACTACCTTTCAGAACTTGTGAAAGACACTCAGGATAGTTGATGGAACTGTCACTGAAAGAATATGGTCAATAAACTGCCGCATAGGAGCGCTGCGCGCTGTGACTCTGTGTTGCTTCAAGCGCATCATTCTGCACAGAAGTGCTTTGTGCCGCTCTGTATTAGAGCCTTTATAATAAATTTGAACAATGAAAGAATATTAATAGCCTGTCTTGTTTTGTCCTACCTATAATATGTTGTTGCTTCATTAAAAACCTGCACTATACATTTAAAAGAAATGTCTTTTAATTGTGTGTGTGTGTATATGTATTCCTTGTTTATCGTTTTTTTGACATTACACATTTTAGCACAGAACTAAAATACTTTCTTGACTGTTGTCATGTCATAAGCTGTCATTAGATTACTGTGTGAATTTTTTATTTGTGGATGTCCCAATAAGGGTTCAGAATGTGAAATTTTGAAATAAATGTTTGTTATATATTTTGGTTGCAGTTGTGAGTTAATAAAAATGTAACTGGTTGTGTAAAATAGGCTCAAAATATCGAAATATTGATCGAATCGTATCACAGAACTTTTTGAGGTATCAGAAAATATCGAATCGCTGGCTATGAGAATCGATATTGTATCGACTCGTGATGAACTGTCCGATTTACACCCCTAATATATATATATATATATATATATATATATATATATCCCTCTTTCCCCTTTAATTAATTTGCTTGCATTCTATAGCTTGATTCTGTTTTGCATATACATCAATCAGCTCATATTGTGACTAACGCCATTGAAAAGCAAATGCTAATTGTCTCATCATAACTTCAACTATAAAATATGTTGCGTAAACTACAGTCAAATGCAGCACCTGCTCAATGTCAAGTACCTGGATTAATCTGCTAATGATTAATAGTAGTGTTGTAGTGTTGTACTGTTTTCATAGTGGCAGAATAAAGCAAAATACCTATTCTGTCTTCTTCAGAGCAGTCAAATCAGCTTTATTTATATAGCACTTTATACAATATGGATTCAAAGCAGCTTCACAGTGATAAACAGGAAGATAACAGTGTTTAATGTTGTAAATTTTATAAATGGTGAAACAAACATCACCAAGTTTAAGATTTGTCTTAAAACTTAGCTGCCAATTTTGGCGGTAAAGCAGCTTTGGGAACAGAGCTTTTTTATTCTGCAGTAATTCACTTTTTGTGCTCCACAAAAGACAGTAAGTCATGTGGTTCTGAAACAGCATGAAGGTAAATAAACGATGACAGAAGTTTCATTTTTGGGCTGAACATGTGTTCTTTTATTCCACGTGTAAACAAAAGCAACAAGTCGCACACAGCGCCGCAGGTGAGTTTGCCGCACCGCTGGCTTGACGTCGCGCACTTTTTTCACAACTAGTTTATAAATTGCCTTTGGGACGAAATGTCACACGGATCATTCTTTCCAATTGAAAAAGGTCCAAAGTAGGAGCAAAGCAATAATGAAACTATTTTGACAAAAACGGGAAAGCGATTGGCTCCGTACTAAATCTGACACTCACTGATTGTTCTGCCATGACTCCAATGTTTCTGTCCAGGATCGGAGGTCTTGTGAGGTCAGCGGAGTTCATGCGGCGTCTCTCAGATGCTTCACTTTTTAGGAGAGATTGGTGAGTTGAGCCAAACTGCATTAGCCCAGTGAGATCAGACAAGATATTGAGCTTCAGAAAAACAAATCTTGTTAGTCGTTGTAAACTGCCGTCAAACAGAATCAGGGAGGCCACGCTGAGAGCGGCATTCCCACAATGCAATTAGAATCTCACCACTTCATCATGCCGCACACCTGATGTTCCCGAAGCACTCTGCTATTGATATAAATATTAACGGCGAGCCCAGCTGTCTGAGAGGAGCTGCGTGATATGTCCGATGTCAGATTACATGTGCTTTTCATGGAAATGACAATTTTCCCTTCCAGGTACCAATCTCGGCTGACAGCTTTATCAACACAAGAAGCCATTGGGAACAACTAAGTCAGTGTCTTCTGACCGCAGATATCATCCCGAGTAAATCGACAGCGTATGTGCGGTACTGATTTTTATGTGCGGAACAACGGATCTCGTTTCAAGCGCTGATGCGATCATAGCGAGGCGGGTCTGGCGAACGTGATTTCTGATTAGACTGATGCAACTTCACTATGTGCAAAATATAGAGACGTTATCTCACCTGGCCAGGTTTGGCATCCTCGCAGATTGAAGCCTCGTAAGGAGTCGCGAGTTCGGGAGGGTTGTCGTTCACGTCCAGGATGCGGATGCTCACCGCCGTCTGAGATGCCATGGACTGGTTATCTGAAGGCAGACAGAGATTAAACCGTCATCATAATGGACCAGAAGTCATATGCAGTTCTAAAAGTAACGTCACTATATTACATTCATGTAGGTCAACTAGAATGACGTGATGACAGGTTCAATTTCTAGGAAACAGTCTGAAAAAGTCACTTCAGATAAAAACATCTGTCAAAAGCATAAACTATATAAATTTAAAAATATATTAATAAATATATGTTAACATATATCACAAATAAGGGATCACACACACACACTGTAGGGGAGAGCGGGGTAAGTTGTCACACTTTTCACACTGTCTACCATTTACTGAGCACCATACATCACAATGGTATAAGTGTCATACCAAATGAAAGTAGGAAGTCTTGGGCACATATATTGTATTCATTACATTTTCATATCTTATCTCATTACGGACTGTTGAATAGAGAATGTGCACTTGTGACAATTTGCCCCATCGGCGGGTAAGCTGTCACACTAGATTATCTAAAAAATAAGAACACAACTACTTCATTGTGATTATTGATTTTAATTTTTAAATTCAACCCAGAACTGGAAATATAAACAATCATGCCTAGAGAATTTGGAAAAAAAAATATTTCAATCCTATCAATATACATTTCAATCAAAACACATTAAGTGGCAAGACCACTTTACTTTGAACTTTAAACTCAAACTTTCTCTGGCTTGCACATAGATCCATGATAACTTAACATGATCGCTTAACTTAACATGTTTAATCTCTGAACATAACTGACTTAACATGTTGAACCTCTTTTTTGAGCATGTTCTATGTGTTTATTTGTACTGGGGCAAGTTGTCAAATGCGACGACTTGCCCCAAAGTCATTGAGACAACTTGCCCCAAACTGACACGTGTGCTAATGTTGGCTAAACGTCAGCTCAAGTTTTAAAAGACATGTTATTGTCTCCTCTATGTTGTGCAAAATAACATTCATATCTAACAAAGTTGTATTGCATAAAATTTAAAGTGCAAATTTTTTACTTTTTAAGCCAAAAAATAAGAAAATTGTGCTAACCTCAGATTAGAGCGATCTTGACCACATGTGAACAGGACGTTGACTATGGAAGAAGAAGTCACACAAAGTGGCTATTTGATTTTTGAGATAGAGCCTCTAGTTTTGGAGTTATGAAGAATGTGACAACTTACCCCGCTCTCCCCTATATATATTATATTTTCCAACACATTGTTTCCAACCATTTGTCAGGTATGAACATGGACAAGTGTTTACCCTCCCAGTGTACTATAGTTTGGGTACACTAACATTTAAGCTACACTCTTAGAAAAGTTCAATTGGGTTCTGAACTCAATGTTAAAGAACCCTTTATGCCAAAAAGGTTGACAAATGTCTTAAATGATTGCATAATACTTGTTTAATGAGTTATTTCTCTTGTTTAAAGTATGTTTATGAGCTGCATAATTCACAAAATTTAATTCAAATGAAAAATGAATGAAAATAAAATGAATCAATTGAAGCTAAATCCATAAAATGATCCCATGATGGCAAACCCTAAAAGGTTCTTTCAGGGCCGTAACCACCATAGACATTGAGGAGGACAAGTCCCAATATTTATATTTTCCACTCTGTTTGTTGTTAGGATGACAAAAAAAGTTTTAGAAGTTGCATTTTCAGGCTGGTCTGCCTCAGCGGTCTAACAGCGCTCATCACTGTCAGAATGAGTGAGCTGGCCAATCAAATCAAAGAAGGCGGGGCTTACTGTCCACAGGTAGATGAGTGCGAATTCCAACACAACGCTTTCGTTTTAACAGTGAAAGAGTACGTGACGAGTAAGTAGCTAAACATTTAATATATGACGACTTTATTATGATTCAGCGACCGACAGTAATATCTAGTGATGTGAACTACTCAACATTTTGAATTGAAAACATGCTATTATTTGATTATATGATTATTATAATTCATAACTGAATGTGGCAAGACAAGAAAAGTTTTGTGTTTTTCACTTATTAGACATACAAATAAGAGTATTTTTAAGTATATATATTTTTTTAAATTATTTGCAAATAGTCTGAATTTATTAATAACTACAATAGACCTGGGACTATTTTTGTGTTCTTCCTTTTAATAAAATAATAATAATAATAATTACCCAATAACACCCCCGAGAAAACAATGTGGCATCAGTTACAATGGAATCAAATTAACAGGCAACAGTGTATCACACACAGAATGTTACATTTGAGACACATGAACCAGTTGTCATGACAATAGCAGAGTTTACAATGGCCAGATCTGTGAGATCCCGAACAAAGAAAAACCACCAGTGCTCTCAAATAACACCCAAATTCTGTAAAAAACTGAAACACTAGAGAAGTATATTAAATGCATTTTTTAAGGAAAGTAAAACTAAAAGTCATAATCTGTATGTCACTGACTAGGACAACACACAGAGTGCAAATTATGCAGGGTTATTAAGTCTGTAACACAGGCAAATATAAAAAAAAGAAGCACTGAAGTATAGCAAACTACTGTACTGCCATCACAGTTTGTGTCTGAAGGCACTTCTACAGTAATGATACTCTGCCAGCAGTGGATTCATCAGGAAGCTAATTCTTCTGCAACATTTTTGAGAAACTTTTCAATTAGCAAGTCAATTTCAAAATGAAGACGGAAAACACCATACGCAGAAGATTTTAATGATAAGAGCACACCGTTTGGGGCTGGCATAATGATATAAACACAGATAAATGGACTCAATATCGGGCTGCAATATCATTTTGATCATGGCCTTATTAAGCTACAATAAAATGGAAATATTATTGGGAAATGTGTACATAATAAGTTCATATAAGTAAAATGATCTAGTAATTAAAAAAAGCTCTCTGTGTTGAGGGCGACTGATCCTTAGCTAATTTCTATGCTTCATTATTTCATTAGAAATGTTTTAATTTCCATAAGAGACGCTTCTCACCAACACAGCAGGCCATGGAGAGGGCCACCGTTTTCATTGTAACGAGACATAATTACCTTTTTTAATTAACACCACTGTAATGCTTGTTTATTTATGGGGATGTACAGTAGCCCACACATGTTGTGTTATTTAGCATATGTAAATTAGGTCTATGCTAATTTAAATATGCTGTTTCATTGTCTTGTTTTTCCAAGCTTTGTCTATGCATTATAAAACATGAACGCATTTGTAAATCAAATACAGTTTTGGAAGTCAGTAAATTCACCTCAAAATCAAAAGAAAGAAAAGAGAAGTTATTTTTTTCCATCTAAAGCAGGAAAAACAAACAAATTATCAAAAAAAAAATAACATGAATAAATGAATAAACGAATAAACAAAAAGTAACGAATAACGAAATGAAAATAAACGAATAAACAAAAAAGTAATTTAACTATGTAAATTGCAAAGAATGCATCGTGATATAGTATTTATTATATTGCCTGATATTTTGGTGATTTAAATAAAAAGTCAAGTAAAAATAATGCAGAAAATACAAACAAATAAAAAATGAATGAATGAATGAATGAACGAACTAATGAATAATTCAACTATGTAAACTGAAAAGTATTCATTCTGGTGGTATTTACTATACTGCATGACATTTCGCTGATTTAAAGGTGCCTTAGAATAAAAAATTGAATTTACCTCGGCATAGCTGAATAACAAGAGTTCAGTACATGGAAAAGACATACATTGAGTTTCAAACTCCATTGCTTCCTCCTTCTTATATAAATCTCATTTGTTTAAAAGACCTCCGGAAAACAGGCGAATCTCAACATAACACCGACTGTTACGTAACAGTCGGGATCATTAATATGTACGCTCCCAATATTTGCATATGCCAGCTCATGTTCAAGGCATTAGACAAGGGCAGCCAGTATTAACGTCTGGATCTGTGCACAGCTGAATCATCAGACTAGGTAAGCAAGCAAGAACAATAGCGAAAAATGGCAGATGGAGCAATAATAACTGACATGATCCATGATTACATGATATTTTTAGTAATATTTGTGAATTGTCTTTCTAAATGTTTCGTTAGCATGTTGCTAATGTACTGTTAAATGTGGTTAAAGTTACCATCGTTTCTTACTGTATTCACGGAGACAAGAGTCGTCACTATTTTCATTTTTAAACACTTGCAGTCTGTATAATTCATAAACACAACTTCATTCTTTATAAATCTCTCCAACAGTGTAGCATTAACCGTTAGCCACAGAGCATATAGCCTCAAACTCATTCAGAATCAAATGTAAACATCCAAATAAATACTATACTCACAGAAATCGATGCATGCATGCAGCATGCATGACGAACATCTTGTAAAGATCCATTTGAGGGTTATATTAGCTGTGTGAACTTTGTTTATGCACTGTATAACTGCACTTATAGTCGAGAGCTCGGGAGGGCAGGGAGCGAGAGATTTAAAGGGGCCGCAACCTGAATCGGTGCATAGTTAATGATGCCCCAAAATAGGCAGTTAAAAAAATTAATTAAAAAAAATCTATGGGGTATTTTGAGCTGAAACTTCACAGACACATTCAGGGGACACCTTAGACTTATATTACATCTTGTGAAAAGACGTTCTATGGCACCTTTATATAAAAAGACAAGTAAAAACAGCCATTTTACGGAGCCCTGCACATGACATGCAAGGAAAAAAAAAAAGTAAATTGTGCGCAAGATTTACTAATTAGTTCCCTCAATTTACTAAATCATGCACATGGTTCACTATTTCATTCCCTCGATTTGCTAAATCATGCTTTACGATTTACTATTTCGTTCCTGCAGTTTGCTAAATCGTCCGCACGATTTAGTAAATCAAGGGAACGAATTAGTAAATCTTGTGCACAATTTAGCCTACTATTTTTTCCCTGCATGTCATGTGCAGGGCTCCGGAATTTTCAGTCATTTTATTGTTAAACGTTTTTGATTTTTCATGAGAGTCACCCAAATACACCAAGGAGACAATGGAACACAAAGCGCTGATCAAGTGAGGAACAGATTTCAAGTGTTTTATTCTCCTAAATCTAGCAATACTTTCTCTGTGCTTATAGAGCACACATCATATCTAAATTGAGCTACCGATGTGTGTCTGAGATATGACGAGAAGGGATTTGAGCAGATTACAAGATGCAGGGCTTCTGCTTCCGGCCCAGCAGATGTTGGACAGCCACATATCTTCATGACATATTACCAGTCAGGTACTATATTACAAAACCTGCTCCTCAATCCTGTGTGAAAGCATGCAGACAGAGCTCGGCATGCGAGTTACAAAGAAATGAAGTCTTATGGGGTATGGCAGTACGGTAAATCCAAAAGGACAGGAGGGGGATCATGAATTTCCATCTTAGCAATCTTTGTCTCAAACATGTAGATGGCACGACAATAAACACTGATTGTCAGTAACAGCAAATCACAAACAACAACATGATAATAGATTTTTAATATAAAAAATGCACAACATTTATTTGCTGATTAATTTCTGTGTTAATGCACTGTTTTCTTCCAGGAACAAACATGACACAATATTACTCATATGCATATGCAAAATAAAGGGGCGGGGCCTGGTTGAGTTAGTTAGTAGTGTGTTGAAACTCGTGGTTATGGTAAGGGGTGGAACATTTCCCAAACATGATTGAAGAGACACACTGCTCCAGCCAACCAATCAGAGCACAGTGTGCTTTTCAGAAGGAGTGGCTTCATAGAGACAGGAACCAAACAGAGCGTTACTGACAGACTGGGAAAAGAGAACCATGAAAACCTACTCAAAAAGAGCCCAAAAACAAAATCAAGACTTGAGGCATAATAGATCCTCTTCAACTTGGTAGCATGGAGGGTTATTGCGCATAGGTCTAAATATAAGGTAATAGATAAACACTAAACTCCATCCTCTTAGTCTTTCATAACAGCCAGTTGAAATGAGAGCAAATTCATATTTATTTACTTTTTTGAATTACATGTTCAAAATGGCACTGTCTGAACAAGATCCTACATCAGATTTTCTGCAAATTCATTGTAAGAAAACATATTTAAAGCAAGTCTAAACAATCTTTTTCATGATTCATATCCAGTCAAATGTTTGTCTCTTAAAAAACAAATAAAAAACAGAAGAAAATAGAGAAAAAAGTTCACATTGCCTTTGGTGCATTTCTGACTCATCTCAGCTCCAGCGGGAGCCGAATCGCAGCAGACGCAACCTTCCCTGCGTGTTAGTTGGCACTGAATTAGTATAACTGACAAAGACTGCAGACCTATGGCCTAAATATGAAATTAAGCTCGTCTGGTTTTATCAGCTCTCCCGGTTGCACTAACTGTGCCTAATGAGCTTCAAATGTTGTGCAAATTGACAAAACAATATCTCTGTCCTCAACCCACGCCAGAAGACATGAGAGGCACATCCAAGAGCAACAAATTGGCATAAAAGCAATGAGTGAATTTTTAGTCTGGACGAGCTTGAGACATTTAAAATAGTGGCTAAATTTAACTTTAATAGTAAAATCACTGCTGCTTTATTTTCAGTGCGTCATGGCCTTTCAGACAATGGATGTCAGATGCAATAAACATCTCTGAACTCAGGTCATCGCTGCAGATGAAATGCGTGAATCATGTTGCTGAACTTCATCTGACTCCTCAATAATAAAACAATCCTCGCCAGTTTCTTTCCTTACAAGAATTGTACACATTAAAACTGAATGCACTGTATATTGAAAGAAGAAAAGCTGTCATATTAAAAATCTGAGATGAATTGTTCAAAAATTAAGATTTTCGGTATTTTGAGTTTCAGCTCAGAATACCCCACAGATCATTCATTATAGCTTGTCAAATTTGCCCCTATTTGGGTGTGAGCAAAAATACGTCAATTTTGAGTGTGTCCCTTTAAATGCAAATGAGCTGCTGCTCCCGGCCTCTTTTCCAGAAGAGGGCGGAGCTTTAACAGCTCAACACCAACAAAGCTGGAGAATCTCACGCAGCCAAATGACATTGTTCAAACCGGAGTCGACACTGATGGAGAGACTCAGGAAGAAGTTACAACTTTTAGAATGAAACTGGACGTTTCTGAATGGTTAGTGGATAAATTTATGTAGTTGCTGTGGAGTTGATTCATGTTCACCTTTTGTGCAAATCCAGCGTTGAATCGACCCTCGTTTGTGAAGCAATACGATTACATGATTATTATTAAAGTTTCATGCTTAACACAAGTTGCCAATGATGTGAGAAAAATAAACTTAATTTTGCCCTTGATGTCAAATGCTGCTCACCAAATCCAGCTTTGTGGTATTTTAGTAGTGTATTACTGAGAGCGTGAACGCATTAAAACCGAAAATTTGTACTGTACTGCCACTGATGTCCAATGCAAAATCTGAAGCAAAGCCACTTGAGAAGCAGTGAACTCAACTGAAGCTACTGCTGTGTGCTGTGGTGGACGCATTGAAAATGAAAGCAAAGAGGTTGGCTGTGATTACAGAAGTGTCATTTTTAGCTACAAATAAACCTCTCTGTATTTCTAATGGTCGAAAAGGGCAAATTTGAGAACAGGAGCACTGAAATTGTTAAAAATCCAGGGAGAGTGCAGTGCAGTTATTTTTCACTCTCCACACCAAATGTCCTTTCTGTCGAGATAAAGACACAACAGTGTTCATAGTATCTCTTTACCCTAAGGGCAAGACATGATGGTTTTTCCTCTATTTATCACCTGAAAAAGACGAAGAGAGTAAGAGAGAGAGAGAGAAACCCTGTCTGCAGTTTGATATCATACACCCTATCAAACGCACAGAAATTATATGTCACTCTTCTCCAGCAGATAGGATTCTGTGGCGAGCGAGCGGTCTGCCAGACTTTCTGACAGTAAAACTCCAGTCTGGAAGCATCGTGCCAAGACTTCGGAAAAGAAAAGGACCTGATAACTCCCTCTGGACAGGAAAGAAAATTTCATCTCAAGTCAACTTTTACCGCGTAAGTGCAGCGCACGTGTGTTCGCTTGGCAGGCAGCTGCATTTGTTACGCCTGCTTTAGTAGGACTAAACCGACGGCCTTGAAAAGATTGAAATTGTATTTATTCCCAGCCAACTGAGGCATATTGAACTGCCGTTTCTGCGCATGACAGAGCCGCAAGGTCTTCCCAGATTTTGTCTGAAATATCATATTTACTAATATCTCCAGCAATGGCGCATGAAACACTCTCCACACATCGATCTGCAAACGTAACTCTTCAATGAACACTCATTACGTTCTTGAGTGGAGTGTGAAATTTTAAAATACGAACGTACGAGGGAATTATAAAAAGCGTTTCCAAACTGGCCACTCAATGCCTCATTGCCCACTGACTCTGATTCCATGTATTTTGCAGTGAACAAGCACAGGCTGAAATTCGCTGGGAATTTTGATTAAGCTGTTGACTTCGATAATGGTGCTTCTTTCTGCATAAAAGGATTTTATTTAGCAGCAAAACCCTGGTATTTGTGTCTAAGATTGGAATTGAAAAGCAAATTTTGACTAAAGCCCAAGATGTGATGCAACTGACAGGGCAACCATATGTCTTGAGGCAAACAAATTGTTCAAGACTCAAAAAATGGGATCTAAATGTTAAAATATGAGGGTTAATGTTCAGAAAAGAGGCCCGGGACACATAACCCCAGCTCAGCTAACAGATCTAGATGAGAAACGATGACAGAGACGTTTTCAGCAAGACATATATAGCGGCCCCAAAACGTATTTGCACACTTACAAACATGTAAACGCCATTGCATTATATCAAGTGTCTGTATTTGTGCTTAAAAGTGCATTTGTGCATCGTTATTTACAATAAATGACACTTTGCATCATGTTATATTTTATCTGATTGCATGTTATCTAATGCAACGACATTCAGACCATCAGACAATAAACCATTGCAGTTTCTTAAAGTTGATTTCTACATCAGTCTGTCATGCAAAAACAAAGTGAATAACCCAGAGTAACCCCAGTGGGGTTATTTGTTATGTACTGTTCGTTATGAATACAATAACTGCTTAGCCCCGCCCCCCAATTTACTTTCTTTATCTCAGCATTGTTACAGCATCCCAGCTAACAATAATATGTTCTAAGAACGTGTTGCCAATGTTCCCATTAAGTTATGAAAATGTTCTCGGAATGTTCAAAACGTCCAGTTTTTGAAATGTTTTATCTTAGTTATGCGAAACATTCCATTTTATCATTCTTCAAACATCATAGGAATGTTACATTTTGAATGTTGAGCACGAACATTCTGAAACAAATAGTAACATTTAAAAAAATGTCAGATGAATGTCTAAATAAAGCATTCTGTATTTGTGCTAACGTTTTCAGAACATTATTACCAGACCAGGTTGAAATTTGATTGAACATTCTACTAAAGTTACTGAAAGAATGTTTGTTTATAACTTTGAGAGAACCTTGCCAGAACGTTAGCTAAAGTTCTGAGAATGTTCCCTGTTAGCCGGGACCATATTGAGCAAACACCATTGCTCAATGGTTAGATTAGACTAAAAGCCATCCCTCTGTTTTGACTCTAAAGGGAATTATTTCTCTGAATGAGGTAAACAGAATTTAGGCCACTTCATAGAGGGCTGAAAGTAATTTGTGATTGATGAAGTGAAGTACCTGCTTCCACCGCTTTAACCGTGATGTTGTGCCAGCCGGCAGTCTCTCGGTCCAAGATCTTTCCCAGAGTGATAGCACCTGTTACAGGATCGATGTTAAAGATCTGCTCCTGGTCTGTGCTCCGGTCTATAGAGAACCTGGGCATAAAGGACAAATACGGGGTTTAAAGAGAAAATTCTATCATCCAATCAAAATCTTTTTATTTTCAATACTCCAAATGGACTGGGGCTGTCAAGCACTAGAAAGGTCATGAAAATGTACAGACCAAACTTTAAGCTGAAATTCTGGACTTCCACCCCAATGCAGCAGAGGACTTTGTTGGCATACAGCTAAAAATGCATCAAACTCAACACCATAGAAGAAGAATAAAAGGGAAAAGAGGAAATTGCACACAAGTGTCATGTTTGTGAGCGCTTAATAGTGTAAAGGTCTATTTGGATACTTTGCTTTTATGTCCTTTGGTACCTGACAGCAACTGTCACCGTTCGCTTTTACATCATACATAATTACATACTACAATTAAAAGATGTTACAAAACAGGTCCTTGAACCATATCACCCACACACTTCTCTCCAAATGTTCAAATGCCATTTAACCAAATGTGTTATTTTTCAGGAAGCTGCTATAAAAATGTCAACAGTTTAACTGAACTTGCATAGCAAGATACTCTTCAAACCGTTGCTCTGCCAAAATAGTGTACCTGAAAGAGAATATTGATCAAAAAAGACAGTTGGTGCTAATGTTCACTTTTGTGACAACACAGAGAACGAACTTGTGCTGGAGTATGACTGAACATTATTAATAATGCATTTTAGATTCCAGTTCAGTTTCTGAATTTGAACTGATATGGCACACAGGATGCATAATTGCAACTGTGTGGAGGTCATATGATTGTAATGTTTTATTACATAGATAAAATTAAAGAAAAATTAGTTTTTTTTTTTTTTAAATGTCTATATAGTTTTTCATTATGTGTTTATTTCATTTTAGTTATTTTAATAAACTAAACAACAAGAAATGTTTCCTTGAAAAGTAGCTGAAATAAAATAACTTTACATTGATATATGTTATTTTTTTTTCAGTTAATGATTATTTTATTTCAAGTAATATATATATATTTTTTTCTTATGGTTTAAGTTGTAGTTATCAATAATAACCCAGATAAATAGATTATATAGAATAGATGGACGGACAGATGGATGGATGGATGGATGGATGGATGGATAGTAGACAGACGGACGGATGGATCGACAGAGAGATGGATGGATGGATATTGGATGGATAGTAGGGGTGTAACGATACGCTCAGGTCACGATACGATACGTATCTCGATACAAAGTTCACGATACGATACGTATCACGATATTTTGAACAAAATGAAACTGAAATTCAAACAAGATTTATTAAAAAAAACATGAACAAATTTCAATAATTTTCCTTGTTGTACATACAAGATCACATTTCAATAAAATAAATAAATATAAAATTTTAATAAAAACCTTCTGTATTCAAATTAACAGTTGAATAGGGCTGTCTGTCACTGAAAAAAAATGTTAAATTTAACATGAACTTAGAATTATGAATAGGGGCCGTTCACATATCGCGTCTAAAAACGCGTGGAAGGCGCGGCCGCACCGCTTCTCCTTCTTTCCAAAGCGCTTGCGCTCCTGTGGCGTCGGTCGTTGCTATGCAACCATGAACTGAGCTCTCCAAGAGGATCAGGATGTTTCTGCAAAGGATAAATTATAGCCCTTGCATTAGTTTTACTACGAGATATATTGATGGAGATAAGATATAAAAACCACCATGTACAGCTATGATCAGCTGTTCGGTTGAGCTTTTGATGTTTTGTTACGGAAAGGCCATAGCTGATCGGTTGATTCTTGTCACACGACCTGCGGTGCGCTTGCGGCATTCTGAGAAGTTGAGAATTGCATGCGCGTCGCGACCGCGTTGATCCCATTATGAGCGCGCCTGCCGCCCGGCTACATTTGAAAATAATAACTGACTTGCACGCGGAAAAGACGCAATATGTGAACGGCCTCTAACTTAAAGCAAAGCATCGCAAGCGTCTTTTGCTTTTCTGTGAGCACAGCTGTTGCTGTGCACTGCGGTGAAAGAAAGCCACGACTTTCTCACGCGACCATGCAAGAGACTGACATGAGAAAGGTTTAGCCCTGCTTGCAAGGTTCAATGTGTGCCCGAAACACTTACTGAACTGAGAGCTGATTGAGACACACCATCTACGATAAATCGTTACACCCCTAATACGTATAGTAATTTAAAAATGTGGTAGCATTGGATCTGGACAGGAAGGATAACTCTGGGAGTTGGAAGGGGTGTGTCGCGATTCTGCCTTCTCACATCGCGATACAGGTTCGTGGACCTGCGTATCGCGATTTCGGTTTCATATCGCATATCGTTACAGCCCTAATGGATAGTAGATGGACAGATGGGAGGACGGACGGATGGATGGACGGATGAATGGATGGATGGATGGATGGATGGATGGATGGATGGATGGATGGATAGTACTGTAGACAGACAGATGCATGGATGGATGGATAGTAGACAGATGGATGGACGGAGAGATGATGGATGATAGTAGATGGACAGATGGTAGGAGATGGGAGGACAGATGGACGGATGGATGGACGGAGAGATGGATGGATGTATATTAGATGGATAGTAGATGGACAGATAGGAGGGCGAATGGATGGATGGATGGATAGTACTGTAGACAAACAGATGCATGCATGGATGGATAGTAGACATATGGACGGACGGATGATGGATAGATAGCAGACAGACAGATGGGAGGACGGATGGATGGATAGTAGACAGACGGACAGATGGATGGATGGATGGAGAGATGGATGGATGGATGGATAGTGGATGGATAATAGATGGACGGATGGGAGGATGGATGGATAGTACTGTAGACAGATGCATAAATGGATGGATGGATAGTAGACAGACGGACGGAGAGATGGATGGATAGTAGACAGACAGATGGAAGGACGGATGGATGGATGGATGGATTCTTTGATTCTGAAATTTGCATGACCCTGTGACAAATACATCAACTGACAGAGCGTCTGGCTTATTCTCTATGAGTGCACAAACTTAATTCAAGATAAAAATGACTTTGTATTCATCATCATTTAGAAGATGGCACCAATTGTGTTCCCTTCTACTTATGAATTGTGTCAGTAGAGTCAGTACTTCAATTGCCCCCTCCAAACAAATGATTAATATTTCCTACAGTGCTTTGATAAACCATCCCATATTTTCATTCCATCCGGAATACAAACATCACTGACAGAACGATAAGGCGACAGAACTCAATGAGATTTTTGTAATTTTTCTCTGTACTCACTTCATTTTTAAGACCCTTGAGGGTTTAATGTCAGCTTCTGCAGTTTTAGACTTTATATGGAATACAAATTTATACAAATTAATTCACTTCTTATTTTACCTTGTGCTTATTACTCTGTGCCAATAGGTTAAGGTGGCTCTTTGGAAAAAGTTAAAGTGCCCAAAGGGAGATGGCAGAAAAGAACCTATTAAAGTCGAGGTGGAGAAGAGTCTGAATTTAGTCCGTGGAAACCATTTTTCAACTACATTATTCTTATTGACTTTTAATTGTCATGGAAGCACCAGTCCAGTGCTGGTTGATTTTTAAAAAAGTCCTTGAGTTGTTCAACTTATGCATACATTAATGTACGGCTGCATACAAATAAGCAAAAACAAATGCTTACTGAAACATTATTTAGTCTGACATTCCTGCCAGCATGGAAATAATATGTCTGTTTGAAAACTAATAGCACACCTTGTCCTCAAAATCGGTGTCACCCAAAAATTTTGAAACACTGCAAAAACTGAATTTCTTCTTCAGTATTTTTGTCTTGTTTTCCAGTACAAATATCTCAACATCCTTAAATCGAGATTTGACTTAAGATATTTTCTTGTTTTCTGAAAAAAATGTATCAAATTTTACATTTTACATTTTACATTACTCTTAACACAGTGTCCTAACCAGATGCGATGTGATAAGATTCCAGTAACAAACAATTTGTATGTCCACACCAGATGAGACACCACTAAGAGACACAACAAAATCAATCACAAATCACAGCCAATCAAAAGAGCATGTGGGCAGAGTCTCTCTGCAAGCGCACTGCACTCGCATCCAAATCAATCCAAAATCACAGCCAATCAGAAGAGCGTGTGGGCGGAGTCTCTCTGCAAGCGCACTGCACTCGCATCCAAATCAATCCAAAATCACAGCCAATCAGAAGAGCGTGTGGGCGGAGTCTCTCTGCGAGCGCACTGCACTCGCATCCAAATCAATCCAAAATCACAGCCAATCAGAAGAGCGTGTGGGCTGAGTCTCTCTGCGAGCACACTGCACTCGCATCCAAATCAGTCCAAAATCACAGCCAATCAGAAGAGCGTGTGGGCGGAGTCTCTCTGCGAGCACACTGCACTCGCATCCAAATCAGTCCAAAATCACAGCCAATCAGAAGAGCGTGTGGGCGGAGTCTCTCTGCGAGCACACTGCACTCGCATCCAAATCAGTCCAAAATCACAGCCAATCAGAAGAGCGTGTGGGCGGAGTCTCTCTGCGAGCACACTGCACTCGCATCCAAATCAGTCCAAAATCACAGCCAATCAGAAGAGTGTGTGGGCGGAGTCTCTCTGCAAGCACACTGCACTCGCAACAAAATTGATGAATTCATAAATATTACATATAAATTTAAATTCATAAATATTCATTCACAAACAAAACTCTGATCAACATGGAAAATATACCTTTTATCACATGTTGCGGCTTTGCGTCACATCTGGTTAGTATGCAGTGTCAAACAAGAAAAAAAATCTGCCAATGGGGTCTGAAAAATTATCTTGTTTTCCCTTTAAATTAAGTTGAATTATTTTATTTTTCTGACCCCAATAAGCAGATATTTTTTTCTTGCTTTAAGCATAAAGTCACTTAATTGGATACATTTTTGAGAAAACAACACTTAATATCTTAAGTAATTTTGCTTTTCAAGTACAGTAAATGTATCTTGATTTAAGAATGTTTAGATATTTGTACTATAAAACAAGCCAAAATAGGGATAAAAATGTACCACAATAAATATACCACACTGCAATACTTTATTTTTAGTAATAGTTTTCTATTACACATATCTAAAAAAATACTTAAATCAAGATACATTTACTAAAGTAGGAAAATGACAAGAAAACATCTGCCAATGGTGTAAGAAAACTTAATTTAAAAGGAAAACATCTATTTTTCTTCTATCTTGATTTAAGAATGCTTAGATATTTTTACTAGGAAACAAGAACGAAAATACTAAGTAAGAAAATCTTTTTTTTTTTTGCAGTGAAATACCAATGTCTCTCTTGGAGCTCACAAAAAGCCACAGCCGAAGGAAAACAAACAAATATTTCCTGTCCAAATAGCAGGAGTGTGTTTTTCCAGCAGGTATAGTGATCTCTGAGGGCTCGGCCCACCCCGCATCCCGCTGGTACTGGGTGGTTCGGGCACAAGGGAGAGTGATGGGGCTCTGGGCAAAGCCCCTGTTTGGTAGCCAAGACCAATGGAGATGATTAAAGTGGTACCGATGGGCATGGGCTCCATGCCATACACAGATGTGTGCCAGCCAACCAGCCGAGTTGCTTGCCACTGCGCTCTGCTTTATAACACCTGGAGCACTTTGAGCGCAGCCTCATGCATTTTTAATGGAGGTAATTTGCAAAGGCTATGTGTATGTGTGCCAGAGAGACTATACGGCCAGCCAAAGCCTTTTACTTCCCTTGTGCATCACCTTTGAGCTGCAGCAATGAGTAAATCATATTTCTGTGGGCTGATGGCCCTGGAGAATAAAGAGCTCTATCAGGATGTCCAATTGCATGACAAAATGCAGGGCGGGCATCTTTGATAATAGCAATTCAGATGGCATGCCTACTGACCACCTGCAGTGCGTTCACTGACCATCTGATGGATATACAAAAATAGAAATGAACGTTAATTTGATTGAATGGTTTTATGTAAGATCCAGAATTTGTGCTTGAAAAGACGGATCAAGCAATTGGATCAGAAATCTATTTCAGTGGATCCACCATGAAAATGATTGACCTGTAGATTATTAAATTGTATGACCTATACATTTAAAACAATGTTGTTATTCTTAACAAAAACTATTCAAAATGGCTTTTGTTAATTGAAATAAAGCTAATATAAAATACAATTTTAAAAAGTGTAGACTTAAAAATGTAGACATTGTAATTTCTAATGTAATTGTAATTAAAAAAACAAACAAACCGTGCACACCATTTACTATTTTGTTCCCTCGATTTGCTAAATCGTGCTCACGATTTACTATTTTGTTCCCTCGATTTGCTAAATCGTGCTCACGATTTACTATTTTGTTCTCTCGATTTGCTATTTTGTTGCCTTGATTTGATAAATCGTGCGTACAATTTACTATTTAATTCCCTCGATTTGATAAATCGTGCTCACGATTTACTATTTCGTTCCCTCAATTTGATAAATCGTGCGTACAATTTACTATTTAATTCCCTCGATTTGATAAATCATGCGACGATTTACTATTTCGTTCCCTCAATTTGCTAAATTGTGCTCACGATTTACTATTTCGTTCCCTCGATTTGCTAAATCGTGCTCACGATTTACTATTTCGTTTCCTCGATTTGCTAAATCGTGCTCACGATTTACTATTTCGTTCCCTCGATTTGCTAAATCGTGCTCACGATTTACTATTTTGTTCTCTCGATTTGCTAAATCGTGCGCACGATTTACTATTTCATTCCCTCGATTTGCTAAATCGTGCAACGATTTACTGTTTCGTTCCCTCGATTTGCTAAATCGTGCTCATGATTTACTATTTTGTTCCCTCGATTTGATAAATCCTGCTCACGATTTACTATTTAATTCCCTCGATTTGCTAAATCGTGCGCACGATTTACTATTTCGTTCCCTCGATTTGCTAAATCGTGCTCACGATTTACTATTTCGTTCCCTCGATTTGCTAAATCGTGCTCATGATTTACTATTTCGTTCCCTCGATTTGATAAATCGTGCGTACAATTTACTATTTAATTCCCTCGATTTGCTAAATCGTGCGCACGATTTACTATTTCGTTCCCTCGATTTGCTAAATCGTGCTCACGATTTACTGTTTCGTTCCCTCGATTTGCTAAATCGTGCTCATGATTTACTATTTTGTTCCCTCGATTTGATAAATCCTGCTCACGATTTACTATTTAATTCCCTCGATTTGCTAAATCGTGAGCATGATTTACTATTTCGTTCCCTCGATTTGCTAAATCGTGCTCACGATTTACTATTTTGTTTTCTCGATTTGCTAAATCGTGCTCATGATTTACTATTTCGTTCCCTCGATTTGATAAATCGTGCGTACAATTTACTATTTAATTCCCTCGATTTGATAAATCGTGCAACGATTTACTATTTCGTTCCCTCAATTTGCTAAATCGTGCTCATGATTTACTCTTTTGTTCCCTCGATTTGATAAATAGTGCGTACAATTTACTATTTAATTCCCTCGATTTGATAAATCGTGCAACGATTTACTATTTCGTTCCCTCGATTTGCTAAATCGTGCTCATGATTTACTATTTTGTTCCCTCGATTTGATAAATCCTGCTCACGATTTACTATTTAATTCCCTCGATTTGCTAAATCGTGAGCATGATTTACTATTTCGTTCCCTCGATTTGCTAAATCGTGCTCACGATTTACTATTTTGTTTTCTCGATTTGCTAAATCGTGCTCATGATTTACTATTTCGTTCCCTCGATTTGATAAATCGTGCGTACAATTTACTATTTAATTCCCTCGATTTGATAAATCGTGCAACGATTTACTATTTCGTTCCCTCGATTTGCTAAATCGTGCTCATGATTTACTCTTTTGTTCCCTCGATTTGATAAATAGTGCGTACAATTTACTATTTAATTCCCTCGATTTGATAAATCGTGCAACGATTTACTATTTCGTTCCCTCGATTTGCTAAATCGTGCTCATGATTTACTATTTTGTTCCCTCGATTTGATAAATCGTGCTCATGATTTACTATTTCGTTCCCTCGATTTGCTAAATCGTGCTCATGATTTACTATTTCGTTCCCTCGATTTGCTAAATCGTGCTCACGATTTACTATTTAATTCCCTCGATTTGCTAAATCGTGCGACAATTTACTATTTCGTTCCCTCGATTTGCTAAATCGTGCTCATGATTTACTATTTTGTTCCCTCGATTTGATAAATCCTGCTCACGATTTACTATTTAATTCCCTCGATTTGCTAAATCGTGCGCACGATTTACTATTTCGTTCCCTCGATTTGCTAAATCGTGCTCACGATTTACTATTTCGTTCCCTCGATTTGCTAAATCGTGCGTACAATTTACTATTTAATTCCCTCGATTTGATAAATCGTGCAACGATTTACTGTTTCGTTCGCTCAATTTGCTAAATCGTGCTCATGATTTACTCTTTTGTTCCCTCGATTTGATAAATAGTGCGTACAATTTACTATTTAATTCCCTCGATTTGATAAATCGTGCAACGATTTACTATTTCGTTCCCTCGATTTGCTAAATCGTGCTCATGATTTACTATTTTGTTCCCTCGATTTGATAAATCGTGCTCATGATTTACTATTTCGTTCCCTCGATTTGCTAAATCGTGCTCATGATTTACTATTTCGTTCCCTCGATTTGCTAAATCGTGCTCACGATTTACTATTTAATTCCCTCGATTTGATAAATCGTGCGACAATTTACTATTTCGTTCCCTCGATTTGCTAAATCGTGCTCATGATTTACTATTTTGTTCCCTCGATTTGATAAATCCTGCTCACGATTTACTATTTAATTCCCTCGATTTGCTAAATCGTGCGCACGATTTACTATTTCGTTCCCTCGATTTGCTAAATCGTGCTCACGATTTACTATTTCGTTCCCTCGATTTGCTAAATCGTGCGTACAATTTACTATTTAATTCCCTCGATTTGATAAATCGTGCAACGATTTACTGTTTCGTTCGCTCAATTTGCTAAATCGTGCTCATGATTTACTCTTTTGTTCCCTCGATTTGATAAATAGTGCGTACAATTTACTATTTAATTCCCTCGATTTGATAAATCGTGCAACGATTTACTATTTCGTTCCCTCGATTTGCTAAATCGTGCTCATGATTTACTATTTTGTTCCCTCGATTTGATAAATCGTGCTCATGATTTACTATTTCGTTCCCTCGATTTGCTAAATCGTGCTCATGATTTACTATTTCGTTCCTTCGATTTGCTAAATCGTGCTCACGATTTACTATTTAATTCCCTCGATTTGATAAATCGTGCTCACAATTTAGCAAATCGAGGGAACAAATCAGTAAATCGTGTGCACGATTTAGCCTAAAATTTTTTTCCTGCATGTCATGTGGGGGCTCCGTATATATATTCAATAATGATGAATGCAGAAAAAATCTTTTGTATCGTCTGATATCCGATATGAAAACGATATATTATGTATCCCTATTTTTCAAAATTTTTCTATACTCAATTTCTAAAAAGTAGTTGTTGTTTTTTTTTCATTCAAGATTCCAGTTAAACCTGCCCCTTAAAGGCATTTAAAAACAAACAAACTTTGGCCAATCACACGCCAGTCACACTGTCTTTTCCTGCATAAGTGTGTGGTTCTCAGACAGAATAATTTGCAGTGTGGACCAGACTTTCTGCCTCGAGTCATAGGTCTGGAAACACAAGACTACACAACAGCCAACTGAAAGTTTTTGCGATTGAGCAGACATTTGACATGCTTTCCAAGGCCTTGAGGTAAAGAAGCTTTTCTGGACCGCGCATGTGTGTTTGTAAAGAAGGATGGCAGGTTGATAACTGTGCGTGCCAAGGTGCCCATAGCATAATGGGAAAAGCCTCCGGCCAGCACATTCCAAGAGCCACACTTTGTTACGCTTCCATGACTCGGTATATCTCTAGTAATAGGCTCCTCAATGAAGGAAATTGATCCTTGTCTAAACTAAGAAGAAGTGGACTGTGGCCAGGGTGTAAACACACACACACAAAAACACACATAAACAAACTGTTTTGCCATTTCACTTTATCTCATTCAGGCTCACAGTCACTGAAGTTGTGCATTGTGATAAAATAGCTGATAAAGCATTGTGGCTGCCAAGCTTAATGATGTATTTAAATTCAAAACCCCTGTAAGATCTATAGCTGCGGAGTTGTGCAACAAAGTTTTGCCCATGCAACAATTTTTCTAAAAATGTCTGGGCAAATTACTACTAAATATTTCAGGCTTAAAGTTCTGCAGTGTTTCTTAACGTGATTTATACGTTAAAAAACAACATCCCCATCACAATCACAGTGTTAAAGTCAACATAAAGCATTCGCAACCCATTTTAATTCCTTAACGTGACATATTTCCAAATGAAACCTTACCCTAAATGTGTAAATTCAGATGTAGGGTTTATTTACTGTACCTGACGGGGACGTTATCCATATCCGGATCTTTTGCAGTCACAATTCCGACCAGCGCACCCAACCGAGCATCTTCCTGAACTTCCATGGTGGTGCCAGTCAGAGGGATGAAGATGGGAGGCTCGTCCACATCCGACACACTGACCCTCACGATGGTTTGGTCCCGGAAAGACCCGAGATCCACGAAACGAGGGTCCACGTGTTTGTTAACAGCCTCTACGACCACATTATGTGTGTGTTTGTTCTCAAAGTCTAGAGGCTGAAAAGAAAAGAGACAATTAGAAAGGATGAAGAACCTGTTGTACTGAAGCAAGTCCTTCTGTCCTCAGATTGATAGTTTAGACTTTTTTAGCAAGTAAAAAGCCTTTTAGTTTTGTACAAATGTCTACCTTTAGCTTTCTGCTGTAAAATCTTTACTGATTTTTATAAAGTAAACTTAAGAATAACATTTCTGGTGCTGAGTTGAGTCAGCGCTTGATGTTATAAAACACTAGTTGCACTGAACAGCAGCAGAAGCCACACACACACACACACACATACAATATGGGCACATGTGAAGGGCAGGACGACCTTCAGAGCGTGAAATGGCAGGACTGAAAGGTCTTCCATCTACCTTTTTGATGGTGATGACAGCCTCTTGTGTGTCTCCGTCGGTCGAGACTCTGAACAGCTCTCCCCCCTCCTCGTCTTTGATCAGGTAACTCATATCCGTATTCTCGCCCATGTCTGCATCTGTCGCGATCACCCGGCCAATCGGCGTCCCAACGGCTGCACCCTCAGAGACCGAAAACTGATACATCTCTGTGAGGGAAAGAGAGGGCATAACTTTCATATCTGTTCCATTCATGGGGAGAATGTATGCATATCAGGGCTGGAATTACAGAAAAGGGGAGGGGAAAAAAAAAAAAAAAAAACTTTTGATGATATTTATATAATAAAATATAATAATAAAAATACTTAATATTAGGGCTGTTGATTTAATGTGTTCATTTAATTATGCATCATTTAATCATGCATAATTATGTTCATTGTGCATCACCAAGCAAAACACAGCGGTGTTTCAACGAATGATTCAATGACCCATTCATACAGAAAGCCATTTACTTCATTTCTGAATGAATCAGCTGTTTGAAGGAATCAATTACCTTTAATGCCACCTACTTACTTAGAGTATCATTTCATAAAAAAACATTAAAGGTATATTTCACCCTAATAAAATATATGTTTTAAAACTACTTTTTTGTAATGTCTATTTGAAGTTTTTTCTCATTTAACACAATAATGACTTTAAATGATCTTTTGGGGGTAATTTCTCAGCCAAATTTGATTCATTTTAATTATTATTATTATTATTTTTTAAAAATTTGCAAATAATTAATCACCACATGATGAAAATAATTAGGTTAAAATTTTTAATAACATGACAGCCATACTTAATATATTTCGACATAATTCAATTTCTAAATATGTATGTATTTGATCTGAATTCATTTCTTCAGCCACAGTAAAAATACAGTTAATGTTTTTTTGGGCCATTTTTCACTAAATGAACAGAAGAAAAAAAATTATATTTAATAATTTCCATTTTATATGCACCAATATAACAGTACATAGCAAAATAACTCTTCTGCTCATCAAGGCTGCATTTATTTGATCTAAAATATTGTAATATTGTGAAATATTATTATAATTCAAAATAACTGCTTTCTATTGTAATATATAGTAAACTGTAATTTATTCCTGAGATCAAAGCTGAATTTTCAGCATCATTACTCCAGTCTTCAGTGTCACATGATCCTTCAGAAATCATTTTAATATGATGATTTGATGCTCAAGAAACATGATTATCAATGTTGAAAACAGTTGTGCTGCTTCATATTTTTAGTGGAAACTGCGATATTTTTGTTTCAGGATACGTTGATCAATAGAAACTGCAAAAGAAAAGCATTTATTTGAAATATAAATCTTTTATCATCCGCTACATCCGTCTACAAAGATGTATATGCAATCGTTAGGAATCGTTTTCTCTATGGAGTAAACGAATGTTCTGTTCCCATCCTGAATCCGACTGTATTTCAACATTTCCAAGAACACAACACAATGTCAAACCTCACTATAATAAGCATTCTGGCCTTACATAATGTACAGTAATATGTTTGAGTGCAGTATGTGTCATAGCAGCGTATAAAGATTTCAGTTTTTCCCACAATACAAAAAGCAGCTTAATGAATTAGACGCTACAGCAAAACTGGCATAAATGAGGCTTTTGTGGAGAATGAGAGGGGAAAAAAGAGGCGAGAGTCATCGAGATATGGAGAAAAACAGACATCAGGGCATGTGAGACAGCATTACAGCGAGTCTCTTTGCTGTAATAAAGCTAATGCTGCTTTTCCTCTGGAGGAAATGGAAAGGGAGAGCGGAAGAACAGCAGAAAAGGGGAAATAATACCCGAATGTGTTTCATCGCTCTTTATACGCTGTGGCTGCAAACACACACACACACGTACAGTCTCGCTTCCAGACATGAAATGTATTAAAGCGTTGCCCAAATGGTCGGCTCTGATGTGAGCAATGAGTCAAAGTGCTTTTTATTTGTCTGAGCCTCTGATGTATATTACAGTCCGCTCTATTCAGAGCCACACAGAATACAGTATACAACATCGACTAGAACATAGTTTCTGTCAATTGTTATCCCTGAAAATAATAATGAACATACATATATATCCTTTGAGAATGTAACACTACTCATATAACATCATTCATTATTTTTTATAATTCAAGAAAGTCAGGCATTGTGATGATGCAACACGGGGAGCATGAAATTCTACATAGGTTTAGTATGACTAGATTTAGCCTAACTAAAAAGCAAGCAATTTTTGTAATGAAATTAATACTTTTATTCAGCAAAGATGCATTAAACTGATCAAAAGTGACACTAAAGACATTTATGATGTTAGAAAAGAATTCTGAAAATAATAATAGTATACAAAAATTGTTTTTCAACATTGATGATAATAAGAAATGCATGCTATTAGAATGATTTCTGATCATGTGACGCTGAAGACTGGAGTAATGATGCTGAAAATTCAGCTTTGATCACAGGAATAAATTACATTTTACAGTATATTCACATAGAAAACAGCTGTTTTGAATTATAATAATATTTCACAATATTATTGTTTTTACTGCATTTTTTTATCAAAGAAATGCAGCCTTTGTGAGCAGAAGAGACTTCTTTCAACAAACATAAAAAAATCTTACCAACCCCAAACTTTTGAATGGTAGTGTATATTCAGTTTTAAATATATTTTAAAATATAACAGCCTAGATAGTACAGCACACAGATAAGATCTACCTAAATCAACAAGCTATATTTCTAATCAATAGAAAATCCCTGGCAAAAAAAGTTAGTTCAGCCAGTGGAATCATTTCAGGCTCCAAGGGTGCAAGATTTCAACTGAGGCTTGAATGGTTATGACCGAACACATATTACTGACAAGCTCTGACTGACGGGACGTTTGATAGACCTTCAGAAATGACAGCAGAGCTTTAGTGGCGTTCACACTGACAGCCATTTGCAGCAACAAAGAAGCCGTTCGTTTTCAATCAGAGTTGGTCATTTGAAGGAATAATAACTTCAAAACTTCTGTTGTCATTCATTTATCGACACAAAGATGCTCTTGGCGACTCTTTTCAATATAGGAAGTGGGACTGTCAGCTCCAAACTGACAAAACAGCACAATAGTACACTATATTTCAAGTCTTGCTTTGTGTGTTTTTCATTGCCGTAGCAGTTAGTCGTCATACGTTCATGTCTGATTGTGAACAAATCATTCATTTGAGTCACATAACTAGCCTAAATGATTTGTTCACCCACATGGAAAAAACCTATATAAACATATATGTTTCAATATAGGTTTTGATATAGGTTTTTAATATATGTGACATATATAAAATTGGCCGTTTTCCTATATTATATGTACATATATGTACATATATGCACACATATATGTACACATATATATATATATATATACACATATATGTACATATATGTACACATAATATAGGAAAACGGCCAATTTTATATATGTCACATATATTAAAAACCTATATCAAACCTATATTGATACATATATGTTTATATAGGTTTTTTCCATGTGGGACCAATTTCACGTGTTCGTGTAGCGGTGTGTTTTCTGCATTGTGTCGTAATCAAAGACAGACTGCGAAAAATCTTGCCATCAGGTCCTCACTTTATTCTGTATAACACAAATGGCAATATATGAGGACTTGTGCAGCATACAAACAGCATGCGGCAGCAACGCACAACGCTGAGAAAGAGAGATATTAAAAGTAACTTAAGTAAAGAAAAATAATCAACGAAACATCTGAATGTACATCACAGAGGGGTTTTGGATTACAATCATACAAATATATCATGTGAATTCAGCTGTTACATGAAACATGGCCTTAATTGAATCACCGCAAAAACTTTGTGCGACCTACCGCTGTGATGTCTCATGCAGACTGGGAAGCAGCAAAGTGCGTCAATACATAAGCACATACATAAGTTCTTGCATAATTTTTTTCGTTAATTCTTAGTTTTTGCCTTGATAATAGAAAATATGAGCTAGGCATCATGTATGACAGTCAAAAATGAGATATGAGCTACAAAATGACCAGATCCTGCCATTAGCTATATAGAAGACATATCTTGTATGTATAGGGCATATATATGGATATGAAGAAGCAATACAGGAGACCTATATTTCCTGTATATGCACATATATGCACCTCAATTTTGCCTATATGTGGCATATATACACATATATGCAGTATATATACGCATATATGCAGCATATATATAGCATATATGTGCATATATGCAGCATATATGTACATATACACTGCATATAGGTTTCATATATGCGCATATATCCACATATAGGTTCTTTCCATGTGGGCATGATGATTCAGACTGATCCAATTCTACTTTTCATCTCACTGACTCAATGAATCAGTTCATTAGAGAGGAAGATTATCAATCAATAACGGGTCAGTCATATGGACAACTTTTATGTATATGTATTTATGATACTTTTATAGTGCTTTTGTTTCAAAGTTTTAAAGCTCCCAGTGTTATTTATTGTAATTGCACGGAAAAACATGGCCAGCATCTTTGTTGCCTGAAGAAAGAAAGTCATAGAGCATGAGGGAGAGCAAATGATGACAGAACTTTCATTCTAGGGTGAACAACTCCTTTAAAGCCACTTATACCATAGTCTGTCTGAATACTCAAATCTGATTGGCTGGAAGATGTGCAATAAAACTGTTTAATGCACAGGTAGTTCCAAGTAAGTTTAATCACCGTTCTACAGTTTATTAATACGCTGTTTTCAATTGAAGCACACACACACACACACACACACACACACACACGTCGCTCGCACACAGAGATCGGACATAGCACTACACACAGAGACATTTAGAAGCATGTTATCAACGCTGCCTCACCACTTTTATTAGTAAAATACGCAACGAGGCGTTAACATTGCTGGTTTTGAAGTAATTAAACTCACAGTTTTGTTTTTAAGAGAGATGCTGAACAGATGCAGATAATTCACACATGCATCTCTCATGTCTCTTTCTCTCTTGATAAATAAGTCAAATAAATGTAATCTTACGCACTACTTTATTCCTGTGTCTGATTCAAAGCGGGCAGAATGCTACATCTACTGAGCCGTAACTGACGGAAATAACCAGCATTTTTACACTTCTGGTCAAAAATTGCACTGCAAATGTCAATAACAGCTTTAAATTGTCAATGCTGTCAAATGTTCATGGTATAAGCAGGACAATCCCTGGCTAGATGTGCATTAAATTATTTGAATGCACTCCGATTTGCGAAGGGTTGTTTCATGCATAGGTAGCCCTGAATTATCCCTTACATATACATCAGACTTATCAATAAAGAATATTAGCATTACGTTAAATTTAAATGTTAAATTTAAATGTTTTGAGAATGTTTTGAAAATATTTTTTCGTTTATGCAAAAGTTGCAGAACACTAACATTAAGCAAACGTTCCATATTATCATTTTACAAACATTATAGGAACGTTACTTTTTAAATGTTTAAAGTTTTGAAACAAGTAGTAAAAAAACGTTACACAAACGTTCAAATAAAACTTTTCAGGAAAAAATGTTAATGTTTAAAAAATAAAAATACAAATTTTTGGAATGTTGTTAAAGACCAGGGTTGGGTTTCCCGAAACCTTCTTAACTCTACGTCGTTTTTAAATTATACCTTAAGCTGTACCTTAACGTTAATACGTGTTTCCCGAAACGTTCTTAGTTAAGTATACCTTCTGTAAGTCATACTTTCGTAAGGTTGGTCTGGAGCACTAGCTATACCTTATCACTATTGACAGTCAATACGAATATAATTCTGAAGCTGTAATACACCCAGTGTTCGATTAGGATTATGGCAAAGAATAAAATGCAAACAATTTGAATTTGCACATTTGAATTAAGTAGGCTACTGCATAAAAAAGACATTTATAGTTTGTTAAATTCAAATTACACTGATGCCTACGGAAGCTGCAACAATAACCCTTTCAATTATAATTTGACGAAGTGTTTTATTCATATCAGATACACATTATTTATAAAACAATAAAGTTTACTCTATTCTTCTCCCAGTTCACCGGCCACATACTTTTATGTATTTCAGGGAAGATTTCGTATATCCGACAGCTCTAACTGCCGTGCAAACTCATCGCGCAACAAAACACATTCACTTCCACATATTTTACAATCGGAATATATCATAAAATTCATGATATAGTTAACAAGTTTGTGAACATTAAAAAAAAACAAAAAAAAAAAAACGGTATAAACGCGATACCTACTTGTCTGTCAGCTGCATGACGCGTCTCCAAGGAATTAAAACTTTGTTCTAAATAACGGTCGCCTTAAACTCACGCTGATGGGGGCTCCGCGCCCCCAGAATATAGATAAATTACAATATAGATTTACTTTGCAATTTGGATTACTTTTATAGCCTCCCATGAGTCCTGATAAATGCAATTTCTACTTCTGAAGTGCTTCTTTTTATAAAGAACACTGATTTCTCACATGATGCAGTGAAGCAGAGTGAATTATTGATTCTCGAGCCATCGATATCAACCAATTCAGCACCGCCGCCATGGACAGCACCTGGTAACGTCGCACTTAAGAAGATATACCTTAAGCAACCTCCTAAGGTATAGTTCGGGGAACACGCCTAGAAACGGTACATCTTCAGTTAAGGTCAACCTTTAGAGTCTTCGTAACGCGCTAGGAGACAACATTATCGAGAAACCCAGCCCAGATAACTTTGAACAAACATTTTAGACTCTAAAAAATGCTGGGTTAAAAACAACCCAAGTTGGGTTGAAAATGGACAAACCCAGCGGTTGAGTTAAATGTTTGCCCAACCTGCTGGGTAGTTTTATTTAACTCAACTATTGTTAAACAATTACTGTATTGTTGCTTAAAATGAACCCAAAGTATGCTGGAAATTAACATTTATTAATATGTTTAATGAATAATAATTAAACAATAAACATATATTAAAATGCTTATTAATAAATGTTCACCTTTTGATTATTATTGTTGCCTCTAGTAATTATGTGTCTGATTTTTAATTTCCAACCTATTTTGGGTTCATTTTAATCCAGCCATATAGTCATTTGAGTTGAGTTAAATAAAACTACCCAGCAGATTGGATAAAACATTTAACCCAACTGCTGGGTTTATCGATTTTCAACCTAAATTTGGTTGTTTTTAACCCTGGAAGAAGGTTTGTTCATAACTTTAAAACAACGTTGCCAGAACGTTTGCCAAAGTTCTGAGAATGATCCCTGTTAGCTGTGCAGCAACATCCATCTCACACCCTGCGTCACTTCTGCAGTATTAAAGTCTTTTCATTTGTTTCAGTTGTTTAGATTTTCAATTTGTGTCTGGCGCATATGCTGCATTCTCTCTTCGCAGGGACACAATCTGTGCTTTATTAGTTTATAGTTGAAGCTGTTCAAATGATTCCACTGCATCAGTCGTCCTGAAGTGAGCCAAAGCGAGCAGAGATGATGTGCTGTTTCAGCACTACAGAATGTCAATGCAAAATATACATATTTGACCATCTGGAATTTACAATCTTTTGAGCTATCCAAAACACTTAAACAAATCATTTAGACTATGAATAATTACAAGAATTTAATCAAGGTTGCTGTATCAGAACTCTACTTTTCTTCCACACAATGTGTGCAACAGATTTATGGATAAACTGACACTCATGCCAAGTCTGATGGGTTAAATAAATAAATAAAATGTTTTAAGATGAAATGCTTAAGAAAAAAAAAAAAAAAAAAAATCTATGTCAAAACATTCCATAATGCATTTTTAAAATCAAAAGCTAATTTATGCATTAGTTAAAGCTCTGTGAACTAACATTAACAATTATATTTTTACTAACAAAACATGTTTTAAACATATATTGTTCATTGTTAGTTTATGTTTGCTAATACATTAACTAATGTTAACAAATAAGACCTTGTAAAGTGTTACTCATTTTATCAACCTTTATATCTTTTTTCGAAGGCCTAGAAATCACAATTTTAAATTTCCAAGGCCATTTTCCTCACAGCCATCATCAAATCTGATAGACGGCTGTTCTGAGAGACAAACTCAACCCAAAGGACACTGCTGACGGCATGCGGTTGACTGACGTGCGACATAATGCACACTCACTTTGAGGGAATCGTGGAGGGTTGTCATTAACATCCGTGATCACTATGGTCACCGTGGTCGAACCAGAGAGACCACCCATTTGGCCTGCCATATCCGTTGCCTTGACAACCAGCTCATAACGGTCTTGCGTCTCCCGATCGAGATCCGCCACGGCTGTCCGGATCACTCCTGAAGCCAGAGGAAAGAAGAAGAGAGAGAGATAGAGGGAGGATTGATGCGTGTTAAAAGGTCACATGAGCAATATTACACGCTTAAAGGGTTAGTTCACCCAAAAATGAAAATTCTGTCATTAATTACTCACCCTCATGTGAACCCAAAATATGTTGGAAATTAAAAATCAGACACATAATTACTAGTTATATAATAATAATAATCAATATATATAAATATAATAATCAAAAAGTGAACATTTATTAATGAGCAATTTAATAAATATTTATTGTTTGATTATTACTAATTTAACTTATTAATAAATGGTCATGTATTAAACATTAATAAATGTTAATATATATATATATATATATATATATATATATATATATATATACATATTATATATATATATATATACATATATATATATATATATATATATATATATATATATATATATATATATATATATATATATATATATAACATTTATTAATGTTTAATACATGACCATTTATTAAATACTATTTTATTATTTTTATTATGATTTGCAGATGAATTTGCACTATATATATATATATATATATATATATATATATATATATAGTGCAAATTCATCTGTTCATCTGTTAAAAAACTAATAAAAATGACAGAAGTGCATTAAATTACTAAAGCTGAAATGAAAATTAAAATGAAAACTGAAAATATAAAAAGCTAATTCAAAATATTAATAAATGCTATAATAGTAGGCTAATAAAAATAACACTAAAATAACATAAATTAGAAAAGTTGCATTAACAACTAACTGAAATAAAATAAGCTTAAGTTGAAGTACTAAAATGAATAAAACAACTGAAATAAAACTAAAACTAGATAGAAATATATTTAAAATTCTAATAAAGGACATAACAAAATTTCTAAAACAAACTAAAATTAAAATGCAAACTTAAAATATAAAATGCCAATAATAAATGCTAGTAATAAATAATATTTTTTAGCTAAATTAGATTAAAAATATCCTATATATATATATATATATATATATATATATATATATATATATATATATATATATATATATATAGTGCAAATTCATCTGCAAATCATAATAAAAATAATAAAATAGTATTTGATAAGTGAAATAAAGCTGAAATAAAATAAAGTATGAATATTATCTGTAAAACAAACTTTTAAATAGTGAACATTAGAAATGTAGCCTTGGTGACTAACTTAAATAAAACAATTTAAAGTACAAAAATAACTAAAATTGAAATAAAAATAAATTAAAGCTAAATAGAAATGTTCAAAAACTAATAAAAATGACAGAAGTGCATTAAATTACTAAAGCTGAAATGAAAATTAAAATGAAAATTGAAAAAGCTAATTCAAAATATTAATAAATGCTATAATAGTAGGCTAATAAAAATAACACTAAAATAACATAAATTAGAAAAGTTGCATTAACAACTAACTGAAATAAGCTTAAGTTGAAGTACTAAAATGACTAAAACAACTGAAATAAAAATAAAACTAGATAGAAATATATTTAAAAATCTAATAAAAAATGACAAAAGGACATAACAAAATTTCTAAAAAACAAACTAAAATTAAAATGCAAACTTAAAATATAAAATGCCAATAATAAATGCTAGTAATAAATAATATTTTTTAGCTAAATTAGATTAAAAATATCCTATAAAGAGACAACTGTCTAACAATATGAAGTGTTCACACAGATTAGGAAAAAAATAAATAAATAAAAACAATAGTAACCAAAAACAACAACAAAACATAATGGTCATCGGACTGCATTTCTAACCGGCATGAAGCTGGTGTTTCTGTGTAGAAATGATTATAGATTAGTGCAGATATAACAAGCTACTCTTATCCACAGTTACATTCATTCATTTTGTCAGCTCTGACACGACAGACATGGAAAAAAATATCGCAAAGCTTTGATCGTGATTTCATCAGTCTCTAATGTAGATGTAAGATACTGGCTGACGAAATCTTTCACTCATCGCTACTGTAACATCTACAACTGTATCCTGCGGTTTGACTGACAGTGATTTTTAGTGGCTTGTCACATTTCGTGTCAAATCGGCTGCATCCAGTGGCGCTCCCGTGACATCAGGACAGAAGAGAGAGCGCAGGGAAAGGTTATACGCAACAGGTTGTGATGATTGTGCTTATCTTTTGCCACCATTCTTTGGGTAAAAAAAAGGCGAATTTTGATTTTTCTACGATCTGAAATAAATAAACGGCCAACACAGCAGGAGTGTCAGGCTGGCGTGTGTCCTTTACCATTCTCATAATTTCCATGCCTGTGTCTAACCAGTGCCATGGCAACAAAGGATAATTGCAGTCCTTCAGAGTAACACAGTGCCATTGTCTTTATTTCAATCCCAAAATATCTTGAATCCAGGACCAGTGGAAAGAAAAAGAAAGTGAAAAAGAGACTTTGAATGATATCCGGCTTTGAAAACATCTTGGTTTTGCATTCATTTGAAAGCATTCATCAATGTGATACCTAAACCTGTAAAGATCATCTGGTTCGATAATATAATATAATATAATATAATATAATATAATATAATATAATATAATATAATATAATATAATATAATATAATATAATATAATATAATATAATATAATATAATATAATATAATATAATAAACCACATATTACATTACAGTATATTTTGCAATAATATATATAGAATAAAGTGTATTTTTAGGACCATTGTGTGTGTGTGTGTGTGTGTGTGTGTGTGTGTGTGTGTGTGTGTGTGTGTGTGTGTGTGTGTGCACTGTGATTTTATTTTCATCACAATTGAGCCAGTTATTTCTCTATAAACTGTCAACTGTCAATGCAAAAAAAAAAAAATAGGGATTTTTTTTATGTTTGTTTGTTTGTTTTACGTTTTGCACTGTGACATTATTTTCATCATTAATTAAGCCAAATAATTTTCAAAAAACTAAACAACAACAACAACAACAACAACAACAACAATAATATTATTACAATAACAATAATATAATTTAATATAATCTACATACACATGTTATTTATGCATAACAGTAATATTATATTATATTATATTATATTATATTATATTATGTTTTTTTTTAAAAATGCAATATATATTGCATTGTGACATTATATCATAATTAAGCCAATTAATTATCCACAAACAAATTGTATTATTGTAAATAATAATAACAATAATAATAATGATAATACATAAAATATAATCCACATATAAATAATATTTATACATAATAAATAAATATATATATATATATATATATATATATATATATATATATATATATATATATATATATATATATATATATATATATATATATATATTTTTTTTTTTTTTTTTTCCAGACTAGAAAATAATGTCACAATAAGACAAAAATGATACTGTGGGATGAAATATGACCTGGACATGTTTTCACGCTCCAAACAGCACTATTCTGAAACATTCTGAACATAAAATAATAAAATGCACCGTGCTTCTGTAGTCAAAAACCTACTTGGGGAAAAAAAAAAAAAAAAAAACATAAACCATGGCATTCCTTTTGGGTTTGTGCAACAAACAATCGCTCGCCTGGCTGTCGATGTCAGTTTCTTTCTGTTCTTTGTTTCTATCTGCATTTCTTTTGCTCTCTCTTCTGTAGTCACACCGCGGTGAAACTCTGCATTCCCAGTGAGGAACCGGTAGCCATCGGCAATGTTTGTGTGGCAGAATACATCTGTGCAAAGAGCTCGCTGCTAAAGATACGTGTGCTGCTTTTAAGCGTCCAGAGCACAGAGGAAGCCACATCTCACCCTCTCTCTCTCTTCAACCACAGAAAGCTGCTGACCTGAGGTCAGATCCATTACAAGTACAGTCTGAAGTTGTGCCGATTCAAAGCACTCCACCTGGAAACATGGAGTTCCTGAGTAGATCATGGTCAGACTTCGAGCGGGATGAACACAAATGAGATCAGCTTAATATCTCGACTCTATATATTTCAGTCTTTCTACTTTTAATTCAATGCCTTTCATGCAATTTCTTTGTTATTATTTGCACAATTTCCTAGTGATTTCCGAGTGAAAATTGTCCTTAGTGTAGGAATCTTTTCCATATTCTAGTCATTTCATTGCAGCAAGAGGTTGAAAAGCTCCTCTCCTTTGAGAAAATTGCAGAAGCAAATGAGAATTTCATCAAACGGTTTGGAGAACATGAGATGAGAACCCTTAGTTCAAACACAAGCCACTAACACACTGGATCTAATAAAATGATATTAATATCAAACTCCTCAACAAGCCTTTTTATTTATCCCGTGTGAAAGACTAAAAGCCCCGTCCAGGGATTAATGCCGTTTTATTGGAGGTTCAGAGAAACAAACGGGGTCAGGAGCAAAACACGCAGCTCATCTACTTCCAGCTCATCTAGCTCTTCTCAGATCAGAAGGAAGGAGCGTGCAAAAAGTCCAGCGGCTAACGTGGCACAAGCAAAGCCATTTATCATCCGGTGCTCTCAGGTCTCGTGCCCGCCGGCCCGAAAAAGAAATCATTAAAAGTTTAGTGCTAGTTCCCTGGGGGATGTGCGCAGGCAACAAAAGCTGAGATATTCCCGGGAGATTCCAGTGATGACGCTTCCGTCTGAAGGCGGCCAGTTCATGTTCACTTACACTGCTGCAGAGCTAAACTAAAACCTCGTGCCAGCAGAACAACATTCTGATGATATACTCTTTCAAATGATTTAATACTGCAGTGCAAAGCATTCAAAACACACTCATTTATAAGTAAAGTCCATTCACACGAACGATAACTATAATGATAACTTTAACAATAACTCTAACGATAACTACAAAACAAGTTGGATTCTGATTGGCTGTCAGTGTTTTTATCGTTCATCAGCTGGAAAAAAAAATGTTCTGAAAGTTATTCCACTGATATTGTTTCTCTGTGCCGTTATCGTTATCATTATCTTTTTAGAATGATTTTTATATTGTTTATCTTTATGACACTGAAGACTGAAGTACTGATGCAGCTTTGTATCAGATGAATAAATTACATTTCAAAATATAGAAAACAGTCAAATGTAATAATATTTCAAAATATGACTTTTTTACTGTATTTTTGATCAAATAAATGTAGGCGAGCATAAGAGACTCTTTCAAAAACATTAAAAAATCTTACTGACTCTAAACTTTTGAACAGTAGTGTACAGTTGCATGAAAAGTATAGGAACAATTTTAACAAAATAAGCGAGATCATGCAAAATGCTTGTTATTTTTTGTTTAGTACTGTCCTGAGTAAGATATTTTACACAAAAGATGTTTACATATAGTCCACAGGACAAAAAAAAAAAAAAGCTGAATTATTAAAATAACCCCGTTCAAAAGTTTGTGAACCATTGATTCTCAATACTGTGTGTGGTTACCTGATGATCTACGACTGTTTTTATGTTTTGTGATGGTTGTTCATGAGTCCCTAGTTTGTCCTGAGCAGTTAAACTGAGCTCTGCTCTTCAGAAAAATCCTCCAGGTCCTGCAAATTCTTCAGTTTTCAAGGATTTTTTTGCATTAAACCCTTTCCAGCAGTGACTGTATGATTTTGAGATCCATCTTTTCACAGTGAGGACAATTGATGGACTCAAACACAACTAAGAAGGAAACACGATGCATTAAGAGCCGGGGGATGAAAACTTTTGAACAGGATGAAGATGTCCAAATTTTTTCTTTTTTTTTTGTTGAAAAAAAAAAATAATAATAATATTTTATATATATATATGTTTAAGCAACTTAATTTGTCAGTAGCTGATTTAATTAGTATGCTGGTTTTAATTAAAAACAACAAACAAAACACTGAGTCTGGGCCAGATGTTTGTTGTGACTGGAAGATGAAGCAATAAGCCACGAGAATCTGTGCATTGGAGTGACTTTACATGAAGCATTGCAGTGTGTGTATATTATATATATATATATATATATATATATATATATATATATATATATATATATATATATATATATATATATATATATATATATATATATATATATATATATATTTTTTTTTTTTTTTTTTTTTTTTAATTTAGTACTGCCCTTCAGAAGCAACAGAAGATACTTGCATGATTCCTGGAAGACAAAGTAAGTACAATTTATCTTCTCTGTTTTTACTGTTATTTTACAGGTTTTTTTCAGTTGCTAACAAGAATTGTTCAAAACCGAAACCACATTTTCAAAACTCTTCACACAGTCTGCATTACCAGCATGAATGTTGGCCAAACAGTTAATCTCACCTACAAAACTCACTTAGATCAACATAACACTCATTCAGAAAATACACATTTCATTCACAACACACTGACCTAAAAAACACTAACAACAGGAAGCATTACATAATTGATGAACTTTTCTTTTTTAAAGTTTCAATGATTTTCCACATAAATCAGTTATTCATATAGAATACTGTAACACAATTTCACTTTATTGAAAGCATTTGTAACACGAATGAATCAGAAATTAATCAAAATTTCATTTTTTTATATGAATATAGTACTTGAAAATTATAACCAAAAGGTGAAAAAAGAGGGAAAAACTCAAGGGCTGCAATGATAATAAAAAAAGAATAAATAAAATACATTCTACACATTACTGTAACAACATGTGCAGTTGTTCATTATAGTGAATTACAATGATGGTTCTAGTCTGCTCTCCCTCTTGCATTGGAGTGGGTGGAATTTCAGCTAAAATTGCAATTAGCTTGTAATGATTTTTTTTTTTAATTTTTGGCTATAGCATTGAAAATATTTTAAAATAATTACTGCATAAATGCTTGGAATTTGCCATCATTCTGTTTTGAATGCATTGTGTTAGCATTAGAAAAATGTGCTGAAAATACATAGTATTTTGCATGTTGTGGAGTACGAATGGGAAAAGAGTTCCTGAATTTTGAAAAGTGTGCTCACTGAATGCATTTTGTCTGAAAGCAATGAAAAATGGTTCACAGTTTGGTCTGCATTGACTTCTGTTTCGCAGAAAATGGGGTTTCAGTATTGAACAATGCTTGTTAGCAACTGAAAAAAACTGTAATTTCTTATGCATTCCATTTTTATTTGTTTCCTCTTTATGTAAAGCACTGAAATGTGCTATACAAATTAAATTGCCTTGGCTTGCCTTGATCTTCAAATTCAAAAAGTTTTCACCCCCCGACTCTCAATGCATCATGTTTTCTTCTGAAGCATCAGTGAATGTTTCAACCTTTTTTAATAGTTGTGTTTGAGTCCATCCATTGTCCTCAGTGTGAAAAGAAGGATCTCAAAATCATACAGTCACTGCTGGAAAGGGTTTAAAAATGGGAAAAAAATGATTGAAAACTGATGAATCTGCAGCAGCTGGAGGATTTTTCTGAAGAACAGAGTTCAGTTTAACTGCTCAGGACAAACAAGAGACTCATGAACAACCATCACAAAAACAGTCATAGATCATCCACACAGTATTGAGAATCAATGGTTCACAAACTTTTGAACGGGGATATTTTAATAATTCAGCTATTTTTTTTTCTCTTTTTACAAAAGAATTAAGGCAATTCTTGAATAAAGACTTGGATCTCTCTTCCAGATTGTAGTAGTTCTTCGCAAGAATTTTAGCTATTTATCAGTTATACATATATATATATATATATATATATATATATATATATATATATATATATATATATATATATAACCAAACCGACTTGCAGATATCACTCGTTTAATACATCAATGCTAAAAATCAATTTCTCTAAAATGGGATTTTTACTTTCAGAACCCAAGTGTTGCACTCTGTATTACTGATAACCACAAAATTTCACTCCAACAACAGCATTCTTTGTGGTAAAGCTCAGTGCTGGTGCACTTACAAACATCTTGGAAAATAACCAACACTAAAGTGCAGTGCAGTCTATAAAAAGAAACAAGCACCAGTAAACTATTTCCAGTAGAATGATTGGAGTCTGGTGGCTTAAAATCAACGGCTAAATCACTACAATGACTCGAAAAAATTGTCAACTGAAAAGTTGTATTTTAAAAACAAAGTGAGAGGAAGTCATCGTGTAAAACTTGTCACCATGATGTTTGCATGCAAATGTGCCAATTAAAAGTAGCATCCAATTTGCGGATAACATGCAAAAGGCTTTCGACATTGTTATATATGCTCTTTCAATAAGAAATGATCATGTAGAGAGCTAATTTGTGCTTACCGGTTTGTCGGTCAACAGTAAAGAATCTCTCTCCGTCCAGAACGCTGTAAACTATCCGAGCGCTGCTTCCATAGGTCGGGTCATCAGCGTCTGAGGCCATAACCTTCATCACTGACGTACCTGTATTCAACACATCAATTGTTTTACATTAGATTGAGACTTGCACTGACAACGTTTCATATAGACATCAAGTTGTAAGCGTTTCCAGAGCATTGAGATGTTATTTTCAATGCATTTTCTGAGTCAATTGTGTGCATCTCAACAGCCCTCTGGCTCCCAATACAAAGCACATATTTACATTTAGTCACACATTTTAACTAAAGCAAAGCCTGCAGCCTATAAAGTTTAATGGACCTTATTCCTGAGGGGGGAATGCAAGCTTCTCGCACGAAAAGCCTGGTGAATGAAGACGGGGAAAGATAAGACACACAGAGTCTAAAAGAGGAGTTTTCAGCCTAATGTCGTTCCAAACCTGTACATTTCTCTCTCTTCAGTGGAAGACAGAAGGAGGAATCTCTACAAAGTGCTTTTCTATACAAAAATAGCTCATAGTGACCAAGTCTGTTGAGCTCCAAAAAATACATAAAAGTATCATGGAAGTCTTCTGATACCTGTGTGTGAGGAACAGACTGAAATCTGGTTGGTATTCCCTGAAAAAAATAAGATTTGGATGAAATCAGAGTTTCATAGAGAGGAACATCATCAGTGAATAATGACTTTAAAAAAAAGAAGAGCTGATTAAACTGGATGTTTTTTGTGTGTGTCCCTTTAAATGCAAATGAGCTGCTGCTCCCGGCCCCCTTTCCAGAAGAGGGCGGAGCTTTAACAGCTCAACAACAACAAAGCTGGAGAATCTCACGCAGCCAAAATGAGGATTGTCAGTAACGGTGTTCAGCCTTACATTGTTCAAACCGGAGTCGACACTGATGGAGAGACTCAGGAAGAAGTTACAACTTTTAGAATGAAACTGGACGTTTCTGAATGGTTAGTGGATAAATTTATGTAGTTGCTGTGGAGTTGATTCAACTCATCTTGTCGTCATGTTCATCTTTTGTGTTGAATTGACCCTCGTTTGTGAAGCAGTGCTCCGTAAAATGACGGCATGACAACAACACTCTACTACAACAACTCTTCCTCTTCTCTAAAGCAGCCCAACATGGCCCCGCCCCCTTTGTTGTGTGTTCTTGGGGGCAGGGTTTATGTAAATTTTGAGGGCTAGTGATGTCACCAACCCAGGAAGAAGCTCGTTGTAGTCCCTACCAGCCGTTTGTTGTAGTCCTTAAAAAGCAAATTCTTTAAAAGAAAATATCTCCCTTTGAATTGAACTTTGGGCGTCGTAACTTTGCAGATGTTGTTTATGCTCAAACAGCAACATTACACACTAACTAAAGTTAAAAAAGGGAAATCACAATCAAGGACCCCTTTAAAGATCTCTTATATGTCAAACTTAAATTCTCATGTAACGAGCCCTTTAAGATGCTTTATATACTGGTTGCAACACGCAGGTCCTGAAACATCAAGGAGAGTAAATGATGACAGAATATACATTTTATTTTGAATTATTCCTTTAAGAGACACGGTGACTGCGTATGTAGCGAAGAAATGGCGCTCAAGGACAACTCCAGTGCTTTTATTCAGGCCGATCGGTCTGCAGGTAATTGGTGACAGCTGGCGGTGTCCGCAAAAGGTCATCGTTGCAGTCTTTCACGGAGGCCTGTCACGATACTGTCCGGCCACATAATAGGCCTATGCTAATTAGGTTAATTAACGGGAAGTGTCAGAATCTTGTTTGTATTCAGTCACAAAACCGCCTCCCATGAGGGCTTACAGAAAAGGACAATGTTTTATCATTAAAGCTAACCACTTTTGCCAAAGCCAAACACCCCGATCAGTATCTGTCTGATTGCTTTACACTTTCTCTAACCTTCCATCGGTTTCGTGGTCTGAGCTGTGGTGTGAACAGAAGTGAACATCAAACGCTTGGGAAAACTCACAGGGTATTCTTATACATTTGCCATTTTCTGTGTGCGGCCACTCTTTCAAGTTTAGTTTTGTTTATAGTGCTCTATTTTGCCTAATGGGGCTGCGGAGGCAAAGGAAGATTTGCTGGTATATCAAGAAAACAGACTTTGCATATCGCCATTCAGAACAACAAATAACTGCCAACCATTTTCAGAAAAAAACACGCTTTCATGGTGATCTTCAAAAGATCACGGACGCCTACTCTGCTCTAGGATAACTTTGAAAACTGTCTGCATTGCATTAAAAAATGTAACTATAAGATAGCATTTCTCTTGTTAACTGGGAGTTGAGATGCAGAGGCCATTTCCTTTCATGGGATTACTTACTTATCTTAATTTTCCACAGGTAATAATCAGCATGAAGCCGTCCGACGGCCCTCCCCGAGTCTAGTAATGCCACTAGCGAAAAACTATATAAATGCAAATGTTATTTTATTGTGTTTACACTCAAACAGGAAAAGGAGGCACTAGCATAGTCTCTTATTAATGCACAGCCTCAGATTCACTAAGAGGTCATTAGATCTTGGTTTATGCATCCTGCAGTGGCTCCTGGGAATGCATAAAAGAAAAACACACTTGAGAAGTTTGAGACATACACAATTAGGCTTAACATGAACTGGAAACTATTTACCACCATCGGCTGGAGAAAAAAAAAAAAGCAGTCAACCTTGATGCATTAACAAAAGTGTGCATGATATGGTGTATGAACTCTAAAAATAAAAAGGTTCTTTAATGGCATTTATGGTCCCATGAAGAACCTTTAGTAAATCCCCTTACAGTCCCAATCACAGTAACATATTTAAACATTTAGTTTTTTCCCCCTGTGAAAATAATTTCTTCATGCCTTAGAATAGATTGAATGTAACTCCACACCCTTGGTTCATTTAGTATATGAGGATAGATGGATATGCAAATTAGTCTCCGCCTCCACTCAATCACACCAGCTCGGATTACCTGATCAACAATGCCAAATGGAAATATTGGTTTAATTCAGCCATATATGTTTGATACTGTAATAATATCATAGACTGATTTGGTACATTCTGATTAAGCCAGGACTAGATCTTAGTTCAATTAGGGCATTTAAGAAGCTTTTATACAAACAAACATTACAGGTGTGCATCTTTAGACAAAACAATGACAGTGACATATTTTAAGATATATCGTTGCAAGTTGCCTTACGTTAAAACAGTTCAAACATGCATTTTAGTCTGGGACTAGCTTAAGCCTTGCCTTTAGAAATGTTTTGAATCATAAATCATATACGCTTTCGTAGAAAGTCAGTGGAGAAAAGCCCCGCCCTCTCGCTGACGGGATTGGTCACATGTTTTTGATGGAAGGAAACAGGGGCGGTTTCAAACCGCTTTTTGTCTTCGGTTCACTGCAGGAGAAAATACTCAGCAATAGTGTTGACTGATGAATTTGCACATGCTGGTTTTTAAAAACACCACATGGACATATAAACAACATTCATTCATTCAAGGGGTCTTTAACATCCACGATTCTGAAAGGTTTGGTAACACTTTACTTAAAGCCTTTATATATAATGCATTATAAAAGTATAATGCACTTTATAATGCATTGTATGATCTCATGAATAATTGTAACCAAAAATATAATACATTATAATACTTCTTTAGAAAGTAAAATGTATTTAAACAACCAATTTCTATGGAAGCTCGTTTCCACCACTGAATAAAAAAATATATAAAAAATTGTGACATTTTAATCTCACAATCATGACTTTTTTTCTCACAATTGTGTGATACAAACTTGCAATTGTGAGAAATAAAGTCAGAATTGTGTGACAATTTCACAAGTAAGTGTTATAAAGTCAGAATTGCGTGATATAAATTTGCAATTCTGAGAAAAAAGAAAGTCAGTTTTTTTTTTCCCCCTTAGAATTAGACTTTATGATTTGCAATTGCAACATTATATATCAGAATTCTGAGAAAACGTGTCAGAATTGCATGACAAACTCGCAATTGGAAGAAAAGATGAAAAGTTGCAATTATCTTTTTTATTCATTTTTTTCAGTGGCGGAAACAAGCTTCCATAAACATAGTAGTCAACATTTGAAGTGGATCAAAACCTTTCATCAAAACCTTCTTCTTAGGACAACTTTGATTAACTTTTTTGATCCACTTCAAATGTTGACTACTGCATTTTAACACTCTGAGGTCTGAAAACGCGCCGGCGCGTTTTGCAGGTTTTTTTTCACATTGCAGCAAAACAGACTTAAAATACTCCGTCATTTTTTGTCATAGAGACATAAGTAATATATCAATTGAAACTATAGAATATCTTCTTTTATTTGTATACACTCAGAGTAAAAACACAATGTTGTGCTTTTTGTAAAATAAAACTTTTAACTTTTAACTTTGGCTACAATTATTTATGAAAAGATGTAATGCATTATAATGTACATTGTGAATACCTTTATAATGCATTATACATAGATGCTTTAAGTGAAGTGTCACCAAAGGTTCTTTAGGGAACTAAAACTAGTTATTCTATGACACTGTATAAAGTACAACATTACCATCCAATACCATGGTACTGCACTTTTTTGTAAGGGTTTATTTCCAAAACGTTAAAGGGTTCAGACCTGACTCTGAGATAAGAAAAAGGCTGATCTGGAGTGTAATAGTAGTGTGTTTGAGTTCTCTGTGTATTCTACCAAGTGCAAATATTGCTCCAGAAGTAGATGGAAGGGGGGGGGGGGGGGGGGAAGTGCATGTTTGCAGGCCTTGATCCAGCTCTTCACAGTTATAACCTGTATCTGACACACACACACACACACACACACACACACACACACACACACACACACACACACACACACACACACACACACAATATATATAGCTGCAGCATCCTGCAAGAGTGGCCTGGGAATTCAATATGTGCAACGTTTATTTATTATTTATTTTGGTTTCTTTTTTATACTGTTCTTCTAAAATAGCCAAACAAATGTGTGAGAGAAAAAATAATTAAAAATACATGCAAAATGCTGTAGAGTTTTAGCAACAGATTATGCTTCGCCGATGAGTTTACAGATGCGGTAACATCACAGAGGAAGACGCTTTCGCTCAGAGGTTGCTCTTTCTTTGCTCAGAAGAAAAATAACTAAACACAAGAGATCATCTGGCAATGATAAGCAATATTCTTTTAAGCATTTCTTTATGAATACAACTATATCTAATATAGCTGTATTCATAAAGAAATGCTATTAAGTTTTATTAATAATTAGTGTTGAACTAATTCCTGCGATGTGCCTGTGTCCAAAATAAAGTCTCTGAACTAAAACAGTTATATAGTCATGAATATTTACAGCTCTTTACTGCCAAAAATGCAATTTCTACATATACAGTAAAATAAAAAATGAAACATAAAATAAATGAGTAAAAGGCTGTCGAGAAATGTCAAGGTCTTATTTTGCTGTAAAATGTAAATAAAAAATGTGATGTTATATGTTGCATATATAACTGAGTCTGGGCCGGAAGATGAAGCAATAAGCCACGAGAATCTGTGCATTGCAGTGACTTCACATGAAGCATTGCAGTGAAATCTGACCCAGACATTTCCCAGCATGATTCACTCCTTGACCAGACGAGTGTTTCTATGGGAAGAAAAGTGCGCAGCCCTAGGAGGTAATCACACATACAGCACCAGAGTTCAGCAGACGTGCCCCTTCACCCGCAGCACCCTGCACCTCTCGCTAATATTTGCAGAGCGACACGGGGTGTGTGTATGTGGATTAAGCAGGGCTTGTGTAGGGCAGGCCGGGCCGGTTTGTTTTCCTCTGGTAGCGTCTCCACACACACAAGCCTAGATTGGCACAATCATAAAATATAGATCAAACAATAAGCTGATGTGGAAGCTCTCCATATGACACCCAGACTGGACGCCTCTGGTCGAGAGACTTATCTCAGGGTTGGCGTGAGATTAACGCGCTAGGTGATCTGTGATCAGATGTCATCTGTTAGAAAATCTACAAGCCCGAAGGTTTGAGATGAAGAGCTGTTCATAGAAGAGCCAAAGGAAGCTGTTTAGATTAAAAGCATGAGAGCTCTGCCATACCAAAAGCACTGTAAATAGCCAATGAAAAATGCATACACAAAGATATGAGAGGACGTGAACCTCTAAAGTAAAATTAAATTTAATGCGCCCGGCCTTATGGAAGAATGCATTTTTAGGGCTACTGCCTCCTCGTCCCTCGCTGCCGGAAAGATTTATGCATAAATGCACTTGAGTCATCCCTGCTATGTACATCTACCAGTCATATATATATATTAATATGTTGGATAAAACATTAAACTCATGTTATTTAGTTTGCAATGAAAACCGGACACATTTTTAACAAATATTCCATTATTTATTATCTCCAAAAGTGAAATATTTTGCATGATGCAAAACAATCTTAATAGTCTTAATTTCCTAATTTCCATTATTTTCATGAGTGCATTTTCAGTTAAGCACATGAATCACCCAATTGTCAATAGATTATTCAATCAGTATTTTGCAGTGACTTTACATGATTAATTAATAAACTATTAAATTCAACTTGACATCCTCATGTGACCTAACTGTCGATCCCTTACCGAGCAATGCCTATCTTTAGCTCTTGTCATCGTGTGAGTAATTAACAAAGTTATAATTAGTAAAGTTGAAGTTTCCGTGCATGACCAGGGAGTTTTTATAGAAATGCTTGCTTAAATGACAACACACACATATTCATTAATGCTAAAGAGTTCAAAAGGCACTGCATAACAGGAATGACCCACTTAACGGTGTCAACAAAGTCTGTTTGAAGCTGCCAGCCGCGGCACCCGGGTGAAGAAGACGGCTGCCGTACGGAGCAGATGGCCAGAAGAGGTTAGCTCATGCAAGACGAGAGACTGACAGCTATTTAAGAGCTGCGGTCGTAAAGGAGATTTGTGCTGCGGCGCTAAAGCAGTCGGCCCGGCACGCTCACTTTCTCCTCTATTTAACCCTGTCAGAGTCGTTCGCACCCAACGCCCCCAAATCACTCCGCATTATGAATCGTTTAGTGCTCCCATAAAAGCCAAAGTGTTTTCACATGAAAAGTTATTCCTCTCAACATCTCAACACTTTTCATTCGCCCAACTAAAAATAAAGAACACGAGCCTAAATTTGACTAAAGGCTGAAAAAATAGAAGGAGGTGGGTAATGTTGTGTCATAAAAGTCAATGGCCCGCAACTGTGATTCTCAAGGAAGTCCCGTAAGGATTTACATGGGATATTTTTCATCCACTTTGACAAAGATGTACTTAAACAGTCCCCATCCAGGATGTTTTATATGCATATTCTTGCAACTTATTGCTGTCATGCTCCAGACTTGCATTGAGAGCATTTTATTCAGCAAAAGCTGCTGTAAGAGTGAGTGCAAGATACAACTTTTTTAAATTAAAGTACAAAAAAGATGGCATATGTAAAAGAATTAACTAATGGGTTAAGGGGACGTATCATGAAAATCTGACTTTTTCCGTGTTTAAATGCTATAATTGAGTCCCCGGTGCATCAACAAACCCAGAAAATGTGAAAAAGGACAATCCAGTAACTTTGTTTTTGTAAGCCTTTCTCTGCAAGCATGTGAAAATATACATGAGCCACTCAGATTTCGCTCCCCTAGTGACTTATGAAGGGGATCTTATTATAATATTACACATATTCTGTCCTCAGACAGTTGATGGTAGCTATTGACTTCCATATAGACATTTTTTAGACAAGTCAATGGCTACCGTCAACTGTTTGGTTACCAACATTCTTCAAAATATGAAGAGTTTGGTTCCAAAACGCAATAAACGCCATTTTCAAAAAATTTAGTTTCCGCCAAAGTCAGTATTGTATCTGGTCGGTATTGAAAAGTCATTTATTAATTTTGTGCAAAATGCAATATCCGTCGTGTTATTCTGTCATGTTTTCTCCCTTTCTTCCCAAACGCCAGTCTCCTTTTTCTGCAGAACGCGATACATCCGCTCTCAACCAATCACAGCGCACCATTCCGCGAACTGTAAACATTAAAGGCTTTTTTAAAAGCCATTTTTAATACAAATGTACTCGGCAAATGTGTTTATTTAACCGTGCGGTGGCGCCAGATACTGTTTAATCGGTAATGACAAATAATTTATAACATTAACAAGATGACCATTTTGGGAGTGATGGCTGAATGTGTTTTTAGTAAAATGCCTGAATATAAGATAAATATTGGCAAATTTTAGACTGTGTCATATATGTGAATCAACTTACTTTGTTGTGTATTTTCAATTTGAAAAATAACTTTTATATTGATGGATTAATTGTATTTTGAAAAAAAAAAAAAAAAGTGCATTTTGGGAAAAAAATATATATAATAAACTTTTTAAAATCAAAATGTAGATTTGAATTTTTTATGTTTTTATATCCAAAAGATGCTATGTGAAAGTTTGAAACAGAAAATAGGGGTTTTCATCTTGCCACTTTCTTGGTAAAGAAAACACCTTTTTACTCAAAATAATCAAAATGGAGTTTTTGCATTTTGGAACCAAACACTTCATATCTTCTTTTGTGTCCAACAAAAGAAAGCAACTCATACAGGTTTGGAACAACTTGAGGGTGAGTAAATGCTGACAGAATATAAATTTTTGACTGAACTTTCCCTACATCAAAAAGCAGAAGTTTATGACATCAAAAGCCACCAGACTGCAGATGGACTGAGGCAGTGCTGAAATCATCCGACCGCAGCAAATCTCAAAATCTAAGCGCACTAAACACGAGCAGAGGGGGATTAGATATTAATCCCATTTTATTCAATTTAACACTGAGTAAAAGCAGAATCATTTTCATTTTGAATATTTAAAATCAATCTGTTTAAAATAGACCAGAACGCCCCATATCTCCTTCTCTGAATGTGACAATGTGCATAAAGTGCTTGCAGCCATGAAATACCTAATATCTGGCATATCTTCTTCTGATATCCATCAGCGAGTCCTTTACATAAGCTATGCTTTTTTTTCCTAGTCTCTAGCACTTTAATAAAAAGTTGAGCGTCCACATTTACAGCGGCCTTGGTTTCCGGAACTAATTTCCCATTCATTTTCTCCATAGGGATTCATCATTAAAGAATTCGCAACCTTCATCCAAAATCAAACCAGCTCTGAGATGGATCACAAACCATGACTTTAATTTGAAATCAACTACTCCTCTCATGATGCATTGCAAAATTATGCAATCGGATCAAAAACTATTATGCAATATAAACATTTGACTTGAACTATCCCCTTCGTAATGCATTTTAGAATACCTCGATGTGTTTTTGTGCATTAGATGCCGTGGCTAGCTCCTCTAGAGATGATGAGCGGTGTCAGTCAACGCAGATCAAATCAGCTCGGACGTCAAAATGCCGCAGTTCAAACCCAGTGACATAACCTTTCCAACAGTGGTCCAGCGCATCAATCAAATCTTTCCACCACAACCATCCATCACGCAGCACTTTTGTCACATGGAGGCATTTTACCCAGAGATTGGGCAACCTGTCACGGTACAACAAGACTATATGTCGCACACATGTTCCTTCAATCACAGGTAAGGGTTTTCATGTCATTCGGGATAATTACAAAGCAGCACTGATGCAGAACTAAAGCCTAAAAGTTCCCCAAAACTTTGACACTGTTCTTCTGCTGCCTTGCGACTGCTGTTATTTCCCTCTGGAAATGCAAATCTCTTTTGAATATGATGGTGCCGCCAGCTTTGTGTGTCTATTATCTGACACTGGCAGAAACCATATTGGTGAATCATTCAAAGGGGTTTTGAACATTCCCTCTAAAACTATAGTAAGACATCTGTTGCACAAACCGTACAAGCATCATATTATTTTTGCATGCATCTGTGGAGTTTTGAAACTGTGGGCAAAGCATTGCTGAAGCTTAAATATTTAAAGCGTTACTTTGGCTCTCACAACTCGAGAAAGGGAAGAGATGCATTTGGTTTAATTATTCACAGTTAGCTTTACTCAAAACAAACAAGAGTCAGACTTTGCAAAAAGACAGACATCGTGAGCTGCTTAAAAAACAAAATATTGTCTTGTTGAGTTTGGGATAGAATTTAAAGATTTTTGAAATATTTTTGAAAAAAGTCTCCTGCTCACCAAGGGTGATTTTATATATAATATAATATAATATAATATAATATAATATAATATATAATATAATATAATATAATATATATATATATATATAATATATATATATATATATATATACATATATATATATATATATATATTTAATATATATATCTTCTATGTGAATATATTGTAAAATTTAATTTATTCCCATGATTAAAGCTGAATTTTCAGCATCATTATTCCAGGCTTCAGTGTCACATGATCCTTCAGAAATCATTCTAATATGCTGCATTTATTTGATAAAAAATACAGTAAAAATTGTGAAATATTATTACAATGTAAAACAGCTGTTTTCTATGTGAATTTATAGTAAAGTGTAATTTATTCCTGTGATCAAAACTGAATTTTCAGCATCATTACTCCAGTCTTCAGTGTCACATGATCCTTCAGAAATCATTCTAATATGATGATTTGCTGCTCAAGAAACATTTATGATTATTATCATTTTTAAAGAGGTCATGAACTTGTTTTATTGTTTTATAATGTTTCCTGGGGTGCACTTATAATGTTAGTATGCTTTTACATCAAAAATGGTCATAATACAGAAATAAAAGGCATTTTACCTACCCTGATTTCAGCCCTCTGATCTGAACGCTTTGCTCTAAGGGGCGTGTCTACTGTGAGACTTCAGTGTAAACGCCCACTGCTGTGATTGGCTAACATCTTTCCATTTGAAATAGCTAAGTATCACTCTCTCGAAAACTTTTAGCACATTTTTACTATTACAGCTCTCAAGATTAACGTGAAAAGTGTTGATTATAGTGTTACATTTAGATCTATGGCATTATATTTAGATCGTGGCATGAAAGGTTGCAGTGATGAACATTGTAGCCGATCACAGACATGTTGCTGAGCGCATGAAAGCAGCGATCTTGTCAATTTCTGCACACTAATGAATGCTTTCATCATAACTAACAGTGCAAACACATTGCAACTAAGAGATTCATTGAATAAAATGGAAGTTTCACTGATAAACTCGCGCTATTTGATTGACAGCTCCAGCGATTGCAAAGGGAGCGTTCTTTGATCGCTTTCTATATATAATTTAATCACCTTTTAAATAACAGATTATTTTCATCCTACTAAGAGAAACAACATGAAGTTGAGCGTTTAGTCACTGGTTTGATTTACTGACACACAGACAAAGAACATGTGACTGTACATGAATCATTACATATCAGATTCGGCTGTTGAATCCATATCATGAAAGTCTGTTTGCAAAGCCTGCGTCAAAATGCGATTAATTTACCAAAGAATCCACAGTGAAATGTACCGAATGTACAGAGACATTCATATTGTTGAAAATAAATAACCATATTCCTGCATTAGGATCCTTTGAAAGGTAATGTTATTTTTAGTCCTGTATCGCTCTTCTCTCCTCATCTTCTCACTAACACACCAGTGGGCGGGGCTAATGTTGCAATGATGAAGTAGGTGTTGATTTCTTCTGTGGAGGCGGAGTTTCACCTATAGGCACATTGCAGGACAACTCGTTCACTGGCCTGGTGTCAATAAAAGCTTTTATTGGACTATCGAGGAAGTTCTGAAACGTACAGGATATTCTTATATTAAAAGCTCAAGGAAAAGTTGATTTCTTAATTCATGACCCCTTTAATACATAAAACACTATGCCATGTATTGTTTTGTATAATAATATGTCTCTGTGATATTCTGGTCTGTACATGATGACACATCTTAAGTATGTGTAATATCAGTAGTGATGTTTTATTAGTAGAACATTTAAGCAATATGATCCTTTTAAGCAGAGAAAAAGCATCCTTTAAGCAAACATAAGTGCAGAATGCATAGTTTATAAACCATTGTAGAATTTGTTTTTGGAAAAACAAACAAACACAGACAAAAGATCAACAACCTCTAGTGATTCGAGGCTAATGTGATTAGCAGGCAGTGAGAGAGAGAGTGTTTTGTCCCTCTCTACCGGCTCATCACTGGGTTAGCCAACACGAAGCATCTATAGTGTGTGAATAATATGCAAACAAATGCGACTTGGCTTCGACAGCACGCTAAAGGCCATGCATATCAGCGAAGCCACTGGAGAGAGAAACAGAGGAAGAAAGAGAGGCAGAAAATGACAAAGGCGGTAAGTGAGAATGAATATGCCCGGGGCTTGTCCGTGATTACTTTTTTTATGATTATTGCTGAATTCTCTCTGCCGTAAGAATTCTCTCTGAGTGGTAAGACAGCACAGTGATCACACTCGAGCTTATTAGATCAGTTGTTCACACATCTATGTGAAATTAGCTCTGTCTGCTGCGTGACAATTAGCCCCATTACTTATGACCACCCGTTAGCTGGTCACTTAAAGCTTTGTGGCTGGAAAATTACCGAAGCCCTTCATGTCAGATCAAGGGGAGCAGTGGAGTTTATTATGAACCATGAGCCAGGCCTAACAATCACACAATACAATACATGCTGTTAATGAACATGCACACAACTAATTCAAAGTTTGCACACACTTGCTTGTCTGATTAACAATTTTGTAATTAGTTTTGCAGGCAAATTTTGCCTAGAGTATGTATAAACTTACTGTATTTTATTTATTAGTTTATTATGGATGAGATATTTTTATATGCATTATTATTATTATTATTATTATTATTATCATTGTGTGATGTATGTATATGTATATATGTGTGTGTGTGCGTGTGTGTGTGCAAATATAGATATAAATATATAGTAATATATAAATAATCAATTTATTTATGTATTTATTTATTTATATACTATGTATATTATTTACAATATTTTATTTTTATTATTAATGAGTCATTTTTATATACATTATTATTATTATTACAGTATCTATAAATGTGTGTGTGTATATATATATATATATTATAATTTAATATTTTTTATTTTTTATTATGAATGAGTCATTTTATATACTGTACTATATATATATATATATATATATATATATATATATATTGTACAGTATATAAAATGACTCATTCATAATAAAAAATAAAATATATATATATATATATATATATATTTTTTTTTTTTTTTTTTTTTTTTTTTTTTTTTTTTCTTCCCACAATATTACTCTTTTTACTGTATTATTGATCATATAAATTCAGCCTTGGTGAGCAGAAGAGGCTTCTTTCAAAAACATTAAATAAATCTTAATTATCTTAATAATTATCTTAATACATTTTTCACTGGTGCACACACATACACACACACACACACACACACATATGCATGCATGCACACAGTACATATTAATTTTTATAACTCATATTTAAAATAAATGAAATAATACAATAACCCTTATTTTGCTAACAAACAAGGTAACTCTGTATTTATCTATTTTATATTGTTTGACATAGCTCTGAAAGATGTGAGCATATTTGTAAATGCAATAAATAAATACTTATATAAACTCTTTTTAACTTATTATGAACTATTTTTTTCATGCACCTCAATGAAAATGGGCTGTCGAGTTTGTCCGAGTAACACTGCCTTTATTCCTGAGGCTCTAACAATAAGCCCATTAGTGGCAGTTCTGTACAGGACCACAAACATAAGCAGAAAACAAACAGGAAATGCTTGACTAAGCAGAGCCGTTATTTCATTACACTCGCTGCTGTTCAATGTATAAAACATGAAGTCCACACTTCTTTAATGTATAATTTGACTGAAAGGTGGAGAACCCTACAGGGAATGAAGGACTCTCTCATATTTCTCTCTCTCTCTCTCTCTCTCTTTCTCTCTTCTTTGTCAATAAGCAGCGAGTCGCAGCCACCGATGTGCTGAGGAAGCAGGAATTAATTTCAATCAGGAAGTTCACAGCCGTGCAGCGCTGCAGTGATTACATTATTGTAACCTGCATTTAAAAATCTTTTATATCCGTAAACACACACACAAGGGTTTTGGTTGAGGTGCAGCTGACACACCAACACACTGGAAAAACACAGAATACTTTGCCAGATCATGTACGGCGGTTTCTGGCAATACCATGCTACTGTACATTTACATTTATATGGTTCTTCCATTGGTACTAACATGGCACTTTTTGGTACAGTAAGCTAGGATACCCACATTGCAAAAGCAAGAATTGACTATCATTAATGATCATGTCAACTTTAAATCACACAGCAAGATTCTGTTCAAATTGTTGCTCCGCTGTGACAGTAATTGAGCTGAAAGAGAAAACTGCTCTCTATTGGGCCTCGAGCAACAACACTGAAGATGCAAAACATTATCAAACAAAACTGCATTATAAATTGTGATCTGAACTATGACATGATCTGAATAAAATATATTTTTTTAAAAAAAAAAGCTTATTTCATTTCAGCTATAGTTAACAAGGAATCATTTCTCATTTTCATTTAAAGTACTAAAATAACTAAAACTAAATTAACTAAAAACTAAAACATAAAAACTATACAGAAATATGTAAAAACATGACAGAAACACTTAACAAAATTAATAAAACTTTAACTTAGAAATTAAAATAATTCAAATATCACCAAAAACTATAAGAATATATCAATGATACAAAACTAACACTGACCTGATCGAACACACAATATACAAATATTTATTAGTAGTAAAAAGTTTGAAAGAATTAAATGTTTCTAAAGGAAGAATTATTATTGTCAACAGTTGTGCAGCTTAATAATTTTTTTGGAAACTGTGATGCACTTCAGTTCAAAAGTTTGGGGTAAGTAAGATCTTTATAAATACATACTTTATTCAATAAGGATGCATTAAATTGATCTAAAGTGACAGTAAAGACTTTAATAATGTTACACAAGATTTCCATTTTAAATAAATGCTGTTCTTTTGAACTTTCTATTCATCAAAGAATCCTGAAAAATAAAATATATCACAGTTTCCACAAAAATATGAAGCAGCACAACTGTTTTCAGCATTGATAATAATCAGAAATGTTTCTTGAGCAGCAAATCATCATATTAGAATGATTTCTGAAGGATCATGTGACACTGAAGACTGGAGTAATGATGCTGAAAATTCAGCTTTGAATCACAGGAATAAATTACACTGTACTATATATTCACATAGAAAACAGCTGTTTTCAACTCTAATAATATTTCACACTTTTTACTGTATTTTTTATCAAATAAATTCAGCCTTTGTGAGTAGATGAGACATTTAAAAATTGTTATGTTTGTACACAACCAGTATTTACAATATACAAATACCAGTATTTAAAAGGCATCAGTTCAGTATATAAATACAGTCTTACCAATAGGAGAGAGTTCTGCCACACTCCCGATGTAGGGACCTTCTAGAAACTTGGGCTCGCTGTCGTTGATGTCCTGGACTTTGATGACAAACTCTGACTCGGGTTCAAGCGGCGCGTCAGTCAGACGGTCTCGTGCTTGAGCTCTCAAGGTGTAGAAGGTCTTCTCCTCACGGTCTAATCTCTCTGTGGCGTGAATGTCACCGGTGACCTCGTCTATGATGAATATAGTCCCTGCTCCCTCTCCAGAGATAGTGTACTTAATAGATCCGTCGCCTTCATCAGAGTCTGAATGGATCTGTCGATTAAAGCACAGAGGACACACACTGAGTTTGGAGTGGTGTTGTTCAAGGTAACTATCTGGAATGCTGAAATGGCATTTCAATTGGCAAATTCAACATCTCAACTGTGATGATAATGATTGGGATCATTAATATGTACGCCCCCAATATTTGCATATGCCAGCTCATGTTCAAGGCATTAGACAAGGGCAGCCAGTATTAACGTCTGGATCTGTGCACAGCTGAATCATCAGACTAGGTAAGCAAGCAAGAACAATAGCAAAAAATGGCAGATGGAGCAATAATAACTGACATGATCCATGATTACATGATATTTTTAGTGATATTTGTAAATTGTCTTTCTAAATGTTTCGTTAGCATGTTGCTAATGTACTGTTAAATGTGGTTAAAGTTACCATCGTTTATCACGGAGACAAGAGCCGTCGCTATTTTCTTTATTAAACACTTGCAGTCTGTATAATTCATAAACTCAACTTCATTCTTTATAAATCTCTCCAACAGTGTGTAATGTTAGCTTTAGCCACGGAGCACTATCAAACTCATTCAGAATCAAATGTAAACATCCAAATAAATACTATACTCACATGATCTGATATCCTGCATGACAAACACTTTGTAAAGATCCATTTTGAGGGTTATATTAGCTGTGTGAACTTTGTGTAATCAATGTATTATAGAGATGCGAATTCGGGGGCGGGGAGTGCGAGCATTTAAAGGGGACACGCGCTGAAATGGCACATTTTTAAGTATGCCCTAAAATAGGCAGTTAAAAAATTGAATAATACAAAATCTATGGGGTATTTTGAGCTGAAACTTCAAAGCGTTCTAGGGCACCTTTAAAATGCTAACTGAATAACTGAATGGTTTGAGAACACAGCATATCTATGTGTAAAATACAGTTATTTATCATCACTAATGTTGTCTGATCTGCCTCATGAGTTCAGCAATATGGCGAGTTGCCATGTTGAAAGGCAAAATTCCCAGTTTTCCATCGTCTCTTTCCACACTGACAGCTCCTCTAGTTGCTGTAGAAGCCTCTTGGCATCGCATTGAGTCATTACTATGGCAACCGATGTACGGGAGACATACCAGATATTGACTACAAGGTCTGACCAAATGCATTTCATCATCTACAAAATAATCTGGGGACAGATAGTCCTAAAAAAAAATCTTAAAAATTCAAAAAAGAAAAAAACAAATACCCTTATTTACTTAATGCATGTTCCTGCATGTCTTACAGTGTGTTCCTGGTGATTCATCAGAGAGCATCAGGGTCGTGCAGCATTCAGAACCCAATGAGAATGACATTAATTTCTAATTACTGTATGGGTCATTGATGAATAATGTTCTTAAAAGTGTAAACAAAAACCAAAGAGAAATATAATTAATTTTTAAGTTTAATTAAGTGTTAACAATATGATTATGTGGTTTTTATAATCAATCAACACTGCTTTTGTCATTTTATACAAGATGGACAAAATTTCCAAATAAGTCATTTGGTTTAACCAAAATTTCGGTTTTACCGAATGACGGTGTTTTCAAACAATGCTAACAGGCTGATATCTAGCTAGCTAACATAAGGACAATCAAACATTTATATTTAGTACAAGTTTTTTAAATTTTACAGCATTTTCCATGTTTTATAGCAGTTGCACCGAATGACCAGATGTTTCGGGACATGCGTATGAGCAAGTGAAAACATGAATTTTTCAAATAGTTAAGAGAGAGTTAATTACTTTGCTTCACGACCATGTGATCATTTGCAGGTGTCTGAATGATGTCACATCCTGTCTCATGATATTGACCACATGACTTGATCCAAAATGGTCCCTTTATATTGGTTACTCCGAATGACATCAATGAAATTCATTTTTCTGGACATTCTTTCTCATAACAAAGCAACGACTTCTACACATAATTTTAATACCATTTTGCACTATGTTAATATATATGGTGTTATAAAATCATGCCAGAATAAAAAATATATACTTTTATTACATTTTAAGATATTTTAATCACAAATGAAATGGCTGTATTGGCCTTTGGACGGTTAAACCGAATGACCTTTTGGCACTTCAAAATCTTTAAAATAACTTTATATGTAGCAAAATATAATTAAATAATATAATTATATACTGTAATTTTTAAATAGAAAAGCAAAGTTTGTTAAGGTAAATGTTGAACTTGTTAACAAGACAAGCAAACTTGTGATGCAAAAAGTCCGTCCTTGCATCTTTTCCCTATTAAACATCTTATTTCACACTAAAATACAGCACATTACAGAAGTGAAATGGCTTGTGAACACCACTTTAACTGGCTAATTTTGTGGTTCAGTTTACGGTCTAATGCCATCTAAGTTTGTTTGGAGTTCCTTAAATGTATTTTATCCAAGCAATGACTTTCTGGGGACTCAAACAATCTTTTCCATTCATCTATGGATCAGTAATGAAGGCAGTCAGTTCAAGAATCGCTGCTTTGGGGAGGAGGCACTTTTTAGAGATACAGCCAGCCGGAGGCTCATTATATTTAAAGGGAGACGTATTTCTAAACTCCGGCCTGGAAGTGCAGTTTGAAGCCATTATGGGGTTCAACAAACAAAACAGAGAAACAAGAAATCACTTCTACATTTCTTCTACATAGAGGTTTTGTGCCAACTGGTCAGACCTGCTAATCCAGATCAACCCAGAAAAAAATCTCAGCCTGGTCTCAGGTGTTTTATTTAGTGCAGATGATGATATTCGGTGAATGTGATTTCACCAAGTACGAGATGTTCCTGCATCAACATTCCAATCAACCAATCAGATTTGAGGGACAAGTTTAACATTTATGTCAAGTTTAGGCTTGCAACCAGGGTTAGGTGCTTCTACATCAATGTTATTCACCTATCTTTCCCCTCTGATTTTAGGGATAAGTTATGGGTAGGGTTAGGTTTAGGGGTAGGAATAGGGTTAAGACTAAATTTTCAAACAGGAATGTTGTTCCCGATCAACAAAATATGTCTTACTTGGCAAAATCACGGTGACCGATGATATTCATACAGCCAAAAAGTAAGATGAAACTCTGATGTTTGTAATGTAAATCAGTGAGGTCCATATAATAGTATAGCAAACTACTTACATAAAATGCATATAAATATCAATATCTGCCAGTAATATGTCATAGTAAGATGATATTTAAAAACTTAGTTTTATAATCAAAGCTCTGTAGTTTCTAAACTATTATTGCATAATTCAATGCAATACAATGATGACTGAGAGATGAACAAATAAACCTTCCTCAAAAGCCTGATGATCATATTTGATACTTGTGATTTTTCTGAAAAGAAAAAAAAAAGTTGCTTCAGTCTAGTAAGTGTTCATCTTGTACGGAAGAGGATTAGGGCCAAGCAATAATAAAAAATTAAAACCATCTCGAGATTAAAGTTGTTAAATTTCGAGAAAAAAGTCCAAATAAAATGTTGAGAATAAACTCATTAAATTACGAGAAAAAAACTTGTTAAATTTCAAGAAAAAAGTCAAGATAAAATGTTGAGAATAAACTCCTTAAATTACGAGAAAAAAAACTTGTTAAATTTCAAGAAAAAAGTTGAGATAAAATGTTGAGAATAAACTTGTAATTTAATGACTTTATTCTCAACATTTTATCTCGACTTTTTTCTCGAAATTTAACGACATTTTTCTCATAATTTAACGAATTTGTTCTCATAATTTAACGACTTTTTTCTCATAATTTAATGACTTTATTCTCAACATTTTATCTCGACTTTTTTCTCGAAATTTAACGACATTTTTCTCATAATTTAACGAATTTGTTCTCATAATTTAACGACTTTTTTCTCATAATTTAATGACTTTATTCTCAACATTTTATCTCGACTTTTTTCTCGAAATTTAACGACATTTTTCTCATAATTTAACGAATTTGTTCTCATAATTTAACGACTTTTTTCTCATAATTTAATGACTTTATTCTCAACATTTTATCTCGACTTTTTTCTCGAAATTTAACGACATTTTTCTCATAATTTAACGAATTTGTTCTCGTAATTTAACAACTTTTTTCTCATAATTTAATGACTTTATTCTCAACATTTTATCGTGACTTTTTTCTCGAAATTTAACGACATTTTTCTCATAATTTAATGAATCTGTTCTCGTAATTTAACGACATTTTTCTCATAATTTAACGAATTTGTTCTCGTAATTTAACGACTTTTTTCTCGTAATTTAATGAGTTTATTCTCAACATTTTATCTTGACTTTTTTTCTCAAAATTTATCGCGTTTTTTCTCGTAATTTAATGACTTTATTCTCAACATTTTATCGACTTTTTTCTCGAAATTCAATGACATTTTTCTCATAATTTAACGAATTTGTTCTCGTAATTTAACGACTTTTTTCACGTAATTTAATGAGTTTATTCTCAACATTTTATCTTGACTTTTTTCTCAAAATTTATCGAGTTTTTTCTCGTAATTTAATGACTTTATTCTCAACATTTTATCGACTTTTTTCTCGAAATTCAATGACATTTTTCTCATAATTTAACGAATTTGTTCTCGTAATTTAACGACTTTTTTCTCGTAATTTAATGACTTTATTCTCAACATTTTATCTCGACTTTTTTCTTGAAATTTAACGAGTTTTTTTCTCGTAATTTAATGACTTTATTCTCAACATTTTATCTTGACTTTTTTCTCGAAATTTAACGACATTTTTCTCATAATTTAACGAATTTGTTCTCGTAATTAAACGACTTTTTTCTCGTAATTTAATGACTTTATTCTCAACATTTTATTTCAACTTTTTTCTCTAAATTTAACGAGTTTTTTCTCGAAATTTAACAACTTTAATCTCGAGATGGTTTTATTTTTTTATTATTGCTTGGCCCTAATCCTCTTCCGTAATCTTGAAATATGGCTAACAACATAAAAGTTATTCTCATGTTTACTTGATAAAAATCAGTAAATATTTGCAGCAAAAAGACACGTGAAGTACAAGCTGAAGGAGGACGTTTGTTCAATTACACTAAAAGGCTTATTTACTTGCTAAAAAGTATAATCTATAAATCAGATGACAGAAGGCATGTAGTAGATTACGCTGTATTTTTCAGTATGGAGATTGATGCTAAAAGTTTGCGGTGATCTATTGAGATGCAGAAGTAGCAGCTCTGCTGCAGTGTAGTAATGCTCCGTCGACCGGATCATTTCGGGTTTTCTTTAGCTTCAGTCTCTGCCTGTTTCCCATTATAATGTGCCTCTGTAGCCTGGCAAAATCCTCTAAACAGCAGTGGACAGAGCGAAATCACCCTCTCCATCATCGGCCTGTTAAATATTTTATAAAGTCTTAATTAAATAGCAGCTTCTATCACCCCCGTGGGGATTTTCATTAGGTATTTGTCGTAAAACATGGGAATAACGCAAGCGGGCCTACAATATTGCATTCTTTTCCACCCTCTTTCCTCATTTCAAATCCTCCCTCATTGAAACGATCCTCTTTTTTGGCGTATCAATATTTCAGCAGTAATAAAAAAATAAAAAAAAACCTCTCTAACAGGAAGACAAAGAAAGCTGGGCAATATCTCGAGAGCTGGAGGATAAAAAATATTTCTCCCTGTCTGTTCACAGGGAGTGTTTGATCAAAGAACAGAAACACAACGACGCTCCTGGAGTCTTTTGTGCACATTAGCGCATATGGAGATCATATGATCAACATCACATCTGTTCCCCCAATTATGAACAGAAAAATAATAAGCATTTAAAAGAGAGAACTGCTGAGCGTCCTGGATTTTCTCTGACTCTGCTGCTTTGCCTGATGAAATGAGAAAGCAGAATAAACATGCCACAGCAAGAGTGAAATGCATCTTTTACCTGACAAACGACGTTATTGGCTGATGGCAGACGTGAAGCGGTTCTCAGACTGACTGTCTCCTTGCCCCGGGCGACGAAGTACTGTACGTTCACATCACACCGCCGTTAATGGTGCGACCGGGGCATGAGACGTCAAATCAAAGGTCATGCAGAGGTCTTATCCTTTCTGGTCTCTATCAACTCTTTTATCCGTGGCAATTCACAATATGTGATTAATCTGACTTCATTTACTCCACCAAGTAGGATGAACATCTAAGGAACCTTTTAGATAGCTTAGGATAAAAACACTACAGCTCGGTTGGAGCTTCTTTGCTGTCGACTGTCTACACTGACACTTTCTTACTCAGATACTGTAAGTGCACTACATAGAGAACAACTCACAGTTAGCACTAAGTCGACTTGAGATTCTACAATGACTCATATTGATTCCAAAAGAGTTTGTGATTAGAATGTTGTTGAACTAATGGTGCTCTAGAAAACATAAAAATGCACACATGCATATTAATGCTGTAAAGTCTGACATAAAGTGTATTTTTTGGAGTATTATATTTGATACATCCAGTTTTTATGGCTCATATAGTACGATAGAATATGGAGATCAAACTTGAGGAGGAAAATCAGCTCAATTTTATTCAAAGGCACAAACTGAGCAAAAAATTTGGTGCAAATTATATTATATGGGGACAAAAAGTATTAAATTCTGAGCTTGTAAGCTTGTATTGTAATTCAATGATCTTTATAAGAGTACGTACTGTACATAAATTGCATATTAATATCAGTCGCCGCTCTACATCTTCCAATAATGTCTTGCTTAGATGATATTTAAATGCTCAGTTTTTATGATCAAAGCTCTGTAGTTTTAAAACATATGATGATGATTGAGACACCCTTCCTAAAAAGACTGATGATCATATTTGAGACTAACATCTAAACATGATTTATCTAAAATAATTATGTTTGGATAGTTAAGTAAACCTAAGTTGATTCAGTCCAGTAAATCTTCATCTTAAAATATTACTAACAATATAATTGCATTTACTTTTTTTTAAATCAGTAAAGATTTGACAGCAAAAAGACATGCGAAGCACGAGATAAAGTTGGTGGACGTTTGTACAATTTGTACAGTCAAAACTATCAATCAGATGAGAGAAGGACTGTAGTAGATTGTGTGCAACAGGTTTTGATCATGTCGATCTTTCAGAGGCCTTAGAAACTTGTGTATTAAATATGATACAGTAGGCTTAAAGGGTTAGTTCACCCAAAAATGAAAATTCTGTCATTAATTACTCACACTCATGTCGTTCCACATCTATAAGACCTTTGTTCATCTTCTGAACACAAATTAAGATATTTCTGAAATCTGAGAGGTTTCTGTGCAAAGCAACTAACACTTTCAAGATCCAGAAAGACATCATTAAAGTACTCCATGTGACTCCAGTGGTCCAGTGCTTTGTTTGCACAAAAAAAAAAAAAAAAAAAAAAAACATAATTTATTTTTATGAAACTACTGATCTGCAATGCATGTTCACGTGAGTGCTGACATTGTTGCATGAACATGCTTTGGATAACATTATTTTGTAAATAAAGTGGTAAATTAAGTTTTATGCGCAAACAAAGCACTCGCGTCACTTCATAAAATTGAGGTTAAACCACTGGAGTCAAATGGAGTACTTTAATGATGTCTTTACCTTTCTGGACCTTGAAAGTGGTAGTTGTGTTGGATCTCTATGGAGGGACAGAAACCTCTCGGATTTCATAAAAAAAGAAGGTCTTACAGGTGTGGAATGACACAAGGGTGAGTAATTAATGATAGAGATTTCATTTTTGGGTGAACTAATCCTTTTAACAACCCTATTTTAATGATCTAAGCTCATGGTCTGCATGGCACAGGTGCATTTAGGACGTGTCTGAATCCATTTTTGATAGTTTAATATTGGAAAAAATGGTCAGCGCGCCCAACATGTTCTCCAACCAATACGCCTATATAGGTCATTGGTAACTTCCCTGAAATACGACCCATAGGAGCGTTTACTAAAGTTGCGCCCCTATTGACAACAGGACACTTTCATTTTAATGCATTGTTCCCTTTTATCTGCGTCATATTTCAGGTTTTGTGTAGCTCAATCGGCAGAGCATTGCAATATATAACAACATGCAATCATGTGATCATGCAATCGTGGGTTCGAACCCAGGGAATGCATGTACTCAAAGTGTACATGCACTATAAATCACTAAGGGTTGGTTTAGGGGTGGGGTGGGTGTAGTCGTTAATAAAAAAATGAGTTTTGCTAAATGGAAATAGGACAAATGGTGTCCACACATTGCATTTAAAGGAACACGCATTTTGATTGGTAACAACATACGTAATTTCATGACGACAGATGTAACACGACACTGTCATTATTTTTACGCCAGCTAGAGGGCGCATGACTTTAAAATATGAATAAAGGTCGTAATAAGGTGTTTGAAAAACGACCTATATGGTCGTTTTTGGGGGTTTTTTTTGGAGGACAGTCTGAGCGCGCCATGCGCATGGTCCACAAGGGTTGTACCTAGTCTCTTAATGAGTCATGGTTGTGTTTTGGGTATAACGTGCAAGAAACCAATCAGAGTCTCATCTCCCATTCCCTTTAAAAGTGCCCTAGATTCAAAAATTGAATTTACCTCGGCATAGTTAAATAAGAGTTCAGTACATAGAAATGACATACAGTGAGTGTCAAACTCCATTGTTTCCTCCTTCTTATATAAATCTCATTTGTTTAAAAGACCTCAGAAGAACAGGCGAATCTCAACATAACACCGACTGTTACGCAACAGTCGGGGTGTACGCCCCCAATATTTGCATATGCCAGCCCGTGTTCCCAACATTACGAAAGGCATTAGACAAGGGCAGAAAGTCTGGATGTGCCGAGCTGAATCAACAGACTAGGTAAGCAAGCAAGAACAATAGCAAAAAATGGCAGATGGAGCGATAATAACTGAAATGATTCATGATAACATGATATTTTTAGTGATATTTGTAAATTGTCTTTACCAACATGCTAACGAAACATTTATAATGTACTGTTAAATGTGGTTAAAGTTACCATCGTTTATTACTGTATTCACGGAGACAAGAGCCGTCGCTATTTTCATTTTTAAACACTTGCAGTCTGTATAATTCATAAGCACAACTTCATTCTTTATAAATCTCTCCAACAGTGTAGCATTAGCCGTTAGCCACGGAGCACAGCCTCAAACTCATTCAGAATCAATGTAAACATCAAAATAAACACTGTACTTACGCGATTAGACATGCTGCATGACAAACACTTTGTAAAGATCCATTTTGAGGGTTATATTAGCTGTTTGAACTTTTTTATGTTGTTTAAGGCAAGCGCGAGCTCCGTGGGCGGAGAGCACGAGATTTAAAGGGCCACACACCCCAAATCGGCTCATTTATAATGATGCCCCAAAATAGGCAGTTAAAAAATTGAATTAAAAAAAAATCTATGGGGTATTTTGAGCTGAAACTTCACAGACACATTCAGGGGACACCTTAGACTTATATTACATCTTTTAAAAAAAAGTTCTAGGGCACCTTTAAAATTTGCTATTTACATGGCAAAATATAGACACATTCAACCTGACAAGTCAGTTTAAATACATGTGTGTATTGCCATGACTGGTCAACTAATTAGCCAATTTCATTCATCATTACTCCAAATAGGTAATTCTGATACATGCAATGACTATCCATTATGACAAGTAGGCATTTTTATCTTTATGTACACAATAATAATCTTTTACATTGTAATCCTTTTATTTTTAATATCTGGCATGTTTGTGTGCTGCTGTGTTTAACAAGCAGAGTGTTGTGCAGACGCCTATAGGGCACTGGATGTGAAAATGATAACTGCGTCGGGCTGAAACTAGCAAAAAACACTTGTGACGCGCCTGGCTTTGCATTGCGCCGCCAATAACCACCAATAAGACACTGGCAATTTGAACTGGATAAAGAATTTAGACTGGGAAAAAACTGAAAAAAAAAAAAAAAAACATCCATCTAAAAGACTACCATGGACAAACAGCTAAGAGACTGAATTGGTATTTTAGTGGTGTCACTTCCATGAAGTGGTTGACGGAGCAGTTGAGCTCCAGGCTGTGGCGACCTGCCACCTCTCGGGTCAGAACACTAACAAAGCAAACCTGTTAGCTGCTAGTTGCAGTGAAGGAGGCTAGCCGACACTCCAAATATCTCACCTCTGATGAGCGCCGAGGCAAGAAAAACTACTGCAGTGCACACGGATTGTGACAACAGCGACACGCCAGAAGTGTGAATAAATGAGGCACATGGGTCAGAAAGTCAAACTAGGACTATTATTGTGCTGAAATATGTTTTTAATGCATCTTGGGTTGCAATGAGCTCTACACATTTTATTTAGCATGAACATTTCACAAGTGTGGGGTGGGTAAGATGTTTTACTGTTTTTGAAAGAAGTCTCTTCTGCTCATCTAGGGTGAATTTATTTGATCAAAAATACAGTAAAAACAGTAATATTGTGAAATATTATTACAACTTAAAATAGCTGTTTTTTTATGTGAATATATATGAAGTAAATTTATTCCTGTGATCAAAGCTGAATTTTCAGCATCATTACTCCAGTCTTCAGTGTCACATGATCCTTCAAAAATCATTCTGATATGATGATTTGCTGCTCAAGAAACATTTATGATTATTATCAATGTTGAAAACAGTTGCTTCATATGTTTTGTGGAAAGAAGTGACTATGTTATCAATGCTGCATTTTTATACCATTAACAATCACTGAGAACTTCCAATGCGGCTTTTGATGAATTTGTTTAAGTGCCGGATAATTTGACAATTTTCATTTCAGCTTGAAACGCAAAACAAAAACATGTGACATTCTCGACGGAGACTTCAGCCTAGACATCTGCACACTGGGTCATGACAGCACAAACCTCATCAGCAAACACAGGCCCTTTGTATTGTTGAAATTCATTAGCTACACCACACTCATTCTCAAGCGAAAGATCAAAACATTAATAATGGATTCATAAAGCTTCAGACTGCAATCAACATGCACATTCTGCGAACATCCCTGACATTTAAACTATTACGTTTCACTGATAAAGAGATTTTGCATGAACATTGTGATACAGGAGTTTGGGCCTGTCAGACAGAGACGCTTAAAGGATTAGTTCACTTCAGAATTAAACTTTCCTGATAATTCACTCACCCCCATGTCATCCAAGATGTTTCTGTCTTTCTTTCTTCAGTCGAAAAAAAATGAAGATTTTTGAGGAAAACATTCCAGGATTTTTCTCCATATAGTGGACTTCACTGGGGTTCAACGGGTTGAAGGTCCAAATGTCAGTTTCAGTGCAGCTTCAAAGAGCTCTACATGATCCCAGACGAGGAATAAGATCTAGAGAAACCATTGGCCATTAAAAAAAAAAAAAAAAAAAAAAAAAAAAAAAAATATATATATATATATATATATATATATATATATATATATATATTTGTGGTTAAAAAGTATATAATTTTATTTATTTTTTTTAGTAAATGGCTGATGGTTTCTCTAGATAAAACTCTTATTCCTCGTCTGGGATCATGTAGAGCTCTTTGAAGCTGCACTGAAACTGACATTTGGACCTTCAACCCGTTGAACCCCAGTGAAGTCCACTATATGGAGAAAATTCCTGGAATGATTTCCTCAAAAACCTTCATTTCTTTTCAACTGAAGAAAGAAAGACATGAACATCTTGGATGACATGGGGGCGAGTAAATTATCAGGAAATTTTAATTCTGAAGTGAACTAATAAGAGGAAGAAAGGATATGAAATGGAGACTACAAAAATAAAACATTCAAAGTAGGACGCAGCTTTAACCTGATACTCACATTCAATAAGCGATGCATGGAATGATGATGAACTTTAAAGTGGAGGGAAAATGCAATGCTGAATAAAACAGATTCCCAACCTTAATTGTTAATGTGCTGGCTTTAAATAAATACATTCCACCTTCCTTTCAAACTCAAAAGACAAAAAGCAATCCTGCATGAAGGTTTGAACGGTTCGCTCAAGCCTGCAGGAAATTATTTCAACACGTTCAGACATCCTTGGCATGCACGTTACGAACGCCGCCGTCTGTTCAGAGTCTCAGTGCTACACGTTCAAATCCTATCAATCAATGTTCGCCGCTTGTCTGAAGGAAGAGGCTGGCAGACTTTCAAAGCGCAGTGGAAATCTTTCCACTTTGCTGCGCTGCCCATATGGCGGGATGTTCTTGTCGGCGTTCGCCGTGTAAAAACTCTCTTTCCACTGTTCATTTTTGCTGCCCTGCTGCCTTTTCCTGCAAAGAGACTTCTAATATTTATCGACTCGAGGTTTACATACGTCTGGACTTCAGGGCTTAGCGTTGGAGGGGGGAAATGGTGCAGTGGCCTTTTCGACACGAAATATTGCAACTTTCACTCTCTCTTAGAGCTCTTTGCAGAAAAGGGACTGATGCGTAGAATTAACCTTCACAATGTTCGTGTTTCTCCGACAGGCCTTTTGAGTCAATGCGGTTTGAAAGTCTAATGTAAATAGCATAAGGTCACCGGAGGCTTTTGTGAATTCAAGTGCAGTATTCCTGGAACACTTGTGAAGACATTCTTACAATAAAACACAAGACATCTGCTGAAGAAAAGACTGGTGTCATAATGAAGCATTATTGGGCTTAAAGTTAATGGTTGCAATTAATGTTATTGAATTAAAAGAATGAAAGACATTCCAAAGCCACTTTAGCAGGAACAAAGGTTTAGCACCTCATGCAAAATCCATGTGATAAAAGACAAAGATATTGAGGAAAAATATCTCTATTCATCGAACAGGTCACTTTGGCAGGACTCATTTTCAAAAAGTCACTAATGTTCAAACTTTTTGACGATGCTCAACATGAAACGGAAACCCCTAATGTGACATTTCCAAGTGAGTTTTTGTGTTTGATGTGCCAAATTACACTACACAATGGGAAAAAATGTGAATAGGTCCATATAAATGTGCAGTATTGTTCAAAAGATTTGTAGCGAAGATTTTTTGAAGGAGCCTTCACATCTACAGTTCATTAAGTGTTATTAGACTGCAGACTCAACGCACATTATGTGGCATACAGATATTTGCAGTTTTGCCACAGACACATCATTTTACAGTTTAAAAATGTATTGAAGAGAGCTGCCAATGCAGGGGCCAAACATTTAGAAAAATGATCATTAGCAGATTAATCATAGGGCAGCGCGAAAGGGATTGTTTTAAATGACCGTTACGATAAAAGGCACGTTGGTCATATTTAATTCTATATCACCCTAATTAAAGTCTTTGATACGGTGAGCAATAGACAGACAACACCAGCAGCCCCTATTAATAGTCTCGGCTCATGGCCTGACTTCACAGGGAGCAGTAACTCTGGGTAATTTTATTAATAAAATCATCTCTCTCCAGAATACCCCTTCCATTTCCCATATCATCCTTTATGGCTCCCATTTAGACATCAGCTCCTCTTTTCCTGGCACACACTCACAATCTCTTAATTACTGCTGCACAAGTCGCCTATATCTCTACACCACACTACGGCCTGGCAATACAGCTAATATATATATATATATATATATATATATATATATATATACACTAACTTACCAATCCATTTTTAATTATCTTAATATAAAAAAATGGTACGGAGAGAATGCAGTTAACATTTTCAAGTGATGAATTTGCAAAGTTATTGATTCATTTCAAAGGACTGCATTTTTTGCTACTGCATCTTGACACTCTCAAGCTATTACAAAACTAATCATTATCAGATAAAAAAAGATTTAAAAATAGCATTAAAATTATACATAACATGTTAATTAATACAAATATATTGTGAATAATATATATTGCCCAGCCGTGTACCACTTGGACACCAAACAACTTTTCATTGTTGTTAGAGATTCCTATTAAGAATTTCTAACACAGGCGTATTCCATCGAGCTGATAATAAGATCTTAAAGGTGCCCTAGAATTAAAAATTGAATTTATATTGGCATAGTTAAATAACAAGAGTTCACTACATGGAAATGACATACAGTGAGTCTCAAACTCCATTGTTTCCTCCTTCTTATATAAATCTCATTTGTTTAAAAGACCTCCAAAGAACAGACGAATCTCAACATAACACCGACTGTTACGTAACAGTCGGGATCATTAATATGTACGCCCCAATATTTGCATATGCCAACTCATGTTCAAAGCATTAGACAAGGGAAAAACGTCTGGATGTGCACAGCTGAATCATCAGACTAGGTAAGCAAGCAAGAACAATAGCAAAAAATGGCAGATGGAGCAATAATAACTGACATGATCCATGATAACATGATATTTTTAGTGATATTTGTGAATTGTCTTTCTAAATGTTTCGTTAGCATGTTGCTAATGTACTGTTAAATGTGGTTAAAGTTACCATCGTTTATTACTGTATTCACGGAGACAAGAGCCGTCGCTATTTTCATTTTTAAACACTTGCAGTCTGAATAATGCACAAACACATCTTCATTCTTTATAAATCCCTCCAACAGTGTAGCATTAGCTGTTAGCCACGGAGCCCAGCCTCAAACTCATTCAGAATCAAATGTAAACATCCAAATAAATGATGCATGCATGCAGTATGCATGACAAACATTTTGTAAAGATCCATTTTGAGGGTTATATTAGCTGTGTAAAGTTTGTTTATGCACCGTTTAAGGCAAGCGCGAGCTCCGTGGGCGGGGAGCGTGAGCATTTAAAGGGGCAGCAGCCTGAACCGGCGCATTTCTAATTATGCCCCAAAATAGGCAGTTAAAAAAATGAATTAAAAAAAATCTATGGGGTATTTTGAGCTGAAAATTCACAGACACATTCAGGGGACACCTTAGACTTATATTACATCTTGTAAAAAAACGTTTAACGGCACCTTTAAGAGAATCTGTTTTAGTTTGGCCCAAGCTTCACAGCCAAACTTGTGCTTGATCTGTCCTAGTCAACTAGCCTGATGCTATCCGCACACTTAAAGCATTTGTGAATTGCCACATTTAAATGCACAGTGCATGCATCTCTCTTGGCTTGCAATAGATTTTCCCTTGCATAGAAAAATAAGCAGGAAGAGAGCAAACAAAAACATTTACGTGACAAACATGCGGCAGTCCTACCTTTCCGACATAAAGTGGCTCCGTCCCGGTGTATTCCTCCACAACGAAGAACTGATTCCAAACCCATCCCCTCTTCACCCTTTCATGAGACATCGACCATTGCTCAGAGCCTCTTTCCATCATCCCAACACTAGTCCTTACGGTCTGACCGGACAGCCATCCACAGCACTGCAAAATTCCCAGAGTCACTGCCAAAAGCTGAGCTCCTCCTCTCCAGTGGGGAGCCATGCTTGAAAACTTTCTTGTCTCTACATGGGGCAAAAGTTAGAAAATCGTTCTTTTCTTCTCAACTGCCTGATTGCTTGAGAAAAGCTCCTTGACTCTGGAGTTGAGGAAGGTAAACGAGAGTTCGCCGCTGCTCAATGAAACTATAAATCCAATAGGTTTCTGGTCATTTTTTCCAATCGGAGAGGCCACTAGGTCCCAGAGAGGGCATTTAAGAGGACTCTTTCTTGAGAAGATGAGGCAGTCTCAGTGATACACAGCTATAGCTCCTCCGATTCGAAATCTGTGTTGGGTTTCTCAATGACGGGGTACCAATCACAAAGCCATTGAAGTCTTATTTCTGTTGAACAGCTGAATAGCTACAGGTCAAAACTGCAAACATCAATATGGGCATGTCAAAAAAAAAGATTTTCTGGTTCAGTCTTGGCAATCCCATTGTGAGTCCAGAAATTAATTAATACTCCCGGCTAGCGGCATTAACAAAAAGGGTGTAATCCAACAATTACCTCTATATCTTTTCATTTCCATGTATGAACACTTCACATCCAAAAAAGACAAAAAAGCAATCCTCAAATGTCATGGTGCAAGACGTTACTCAAAGTCGAAGGCATTATTATCACAATCTAGATGCCGAGATCCAGGGGTCGCAGGTTTGAGAGTCTGACATTGATGCATTCATGTCGACCTCAGCAACTGATCACCTGTAACAGAGCAAAGATAAATGATTAGAGAAGCAAAAAAGCATATTTAAATGGCTATACAGCTTTTCCCAGTTGCAATAATCAATAGTGAAACAAAGTGTATCGATTCTTGGCTTCTTGTTATGGCGTTCTCATTCTTGTTAAACAAATACATAATTCAATACATGCCACAGTGAATTTGCAGTCCTCTCTGACACACAAAATGACTTTAAAGTGGTTGCACATCTAAACTCTTTGACTTCCTATCGGATTCCATAGAACTGCAGCAAGAAAACAGACCTTCATTTAGGTGATCTACCTGAAAAGCATTTCTGAAAGCAGAAACTTTGTACTCAGCAAGAATCCGGATAATGTGTTAAGCCCAAGAGCAATGTCTTCTGTGCTAGAGAGCCAGGTGTGGTTGGAAAAGGAAAAAGGGAGGTTTATATATCATGAACTTGAGCTCAAAGCATCTGTCTGCAGAGTTGCGGCCCATGGCAGGCAGCTTACACTGGGGGCTATCTGATTAATTGCATGAGGGAGCACTAATTGGATAAAAGTATTAATCAATTAATTCAATCCATTAGAGCGGCAACCCTAATGCTTAAAACAAACACTGGTCAGGAAGGTGAAGATAAGCTATGGCCCTTTTGTGCATCAGCCAAAGCGCCGTTGGGCAGAGGAAATGATTAATGGTCTTCGAGGCTTTCAGAATAAGAGAAAAACAACAACATTTAGCATGGCTGAAATGTCACAACCTCAAGGCTAAAAGATTACAACTCCTGCGGACGAGCGTGGGCCAAGAAAGGCCCTTCAGGATATTGGTAGTTTAACCTTTGGCAGACGGTTGCCGCTGGTTCACGTCTGGAGGAAGGCCAACGTGCAGTTTGCGTCGTCTAGCTAAGACATCCTTAGTGAAACATCTTGAAACAGAAACGACCTTGTAAAGAGGGTGAAAAATTAAACACTAGCGGTCAGGAAAAGTGAATTGAGAGTTGCATGAAAAACTGACAGCAATATGCATTAACACTGTGAACATAAATGGTAAAAAAACAGGACATAAACACAAAGATGTCTTGAGAACCTGCTAAAATTAGTACATGTACTGTACAGCATTTTTTATGTCTGAGTGATACAATCACCTCATTATCAGCCTTTAGGAAGACAGTTAGGCCTGGTGATCTTCTTTTAGTGCAAATCGAGAGTATCGAGAGAGACAAGCAAAGCGTGAATGTCCACAAACCATTTGAATGCCTTCATTATCATGCTAAAAACACCACATGCAACTTTCACACTAATAGGATCCAATCTATTGCAATCTTATTGCACAGTACCCACAGCAGCATTTTAGCAGATGGTAAATAGTGAAACCTCGACTTTTGCTTTGATCATGCCTAGTGCATTTCCTAAAGATAAACACAGGTGGTTTGAATAAAGCTTTGCATGAACAACTGACACCATGCATTAACACTGTGATTATAAATGGTGAAAAACAAGACTTAGGACTCTATCATAGACTTGGCACAATGTGATGCCAGGCGCGACGCAAGTGTTTTTTGCTAGTTTCAGCCTGACGCAGTTATAATTTTCACATCCAGCACCTATGGTGTTTAAATAGCACATGCACTCGCGCCCATCTGTTCGCCCATGGGCGTGCTGGTCTAAAAATGAGGTGTGTTTAGATGCATTGTTGGCATGTTGCTATTTTGAGACAACTGAAAACGACTGTGCCATTGACCAACAAAACCCTGCTCTAAACTCAATGGCGCATTATTTTATTTGTTTATTTATTAATTTATTTTTTGTTATTTAAAGGGCACGTTAGTTATATATGCCTATAAGCGGGTGTACAACGCACAGAGGGATGCACAGCAGCACACAAACATGCCAAATATTAAAAATAAAAGGATTACAATGTATGTATTATTATTGTGTACATGAAGACAAAAATGCCTACATGTCATAATGGATAGTCATTGCATGTATCAGAATTACATATTTGCAGTAATGACGATTGAAATTGGCTAATTATTTGGCAATACACACATGTATTTAAACTGATTCGTCAGGTTGAGGGTGTCTATATTCCTCCATGTTGCAAGCGCACCTGGCTTTTAAAAGGAATGGGAGATGACACTCTGATTGGTTTATTGCACGTTACGCCCAAAAACACCCATGACTCATTAAGAGACTAGGTACAACCCTTTTGGACCATGCACCTGGCGCACCAACCATTTTTTCTGTCATTAAAGTGGATTCAGTTCTAAGTGCACCTGCGCCATGAGCTTAGATCATTAAAATAGGGCCCTAAGTTATCTTGAGAACCTCGTAAAATTATCACATACTGTATGTTTTTATGTCTGAGTGATAAAATCACCAAATTATCAGCCTTTAGGAAGACCGTTAGGCATGGTGATCTTTTTGTTAGTGCAAACCAAGAGCATCGAGAGAGACAGGCAAAGCGGAGAATTTCCAGAAACCATTTATTACGCTAAAAATACCATGTGCAATTTACACAGTAATAGGACACAGTAACCTATTGTAATCTTGTTGCACAGTACCCACAGCAGCATTTTAGCAGATGGTAAATAGTGAAACCCCGACTTTTGCTTTAATCATGCCTAGTGCATTTCTTAAATGATAAACATGCAGTTTGAACAAAGATTTGCATGCAACATGCATTAACACTTTGAACATAAATGGTGAAAAACAGGACATAAACACAAAGATGTCTTGAGAACCTGCTAAAATAAGCACATGCTGTATGTTTTTATGAGTGATAAAATCACCTCATTATCAGCCTTTAGGAAGACAGTTAGGCCTGGTGATCTTCTTTTAGTGCAAACCGAGAGTATTGACAGAGACCATGTCCAGAAACCATTTATTACGCTAAAAATACCACATGCAATTTACACGGTAATAGGATCCAATCTATTGCAATCTTATTGCACAGTACCCACACTAGCATTTTAGCAGATGGTAAACAGTGAAACCCCGACTTTTGCTTTGATGCATTTCCTAAAGATAAACACAGGCCGTTTTCACCAGGGTAGCTTACTGAGCTGATTAGCCACCTGCAGTACGGACTCATGCTTGATTTTTTTAGCTTATGCAATTTAGCTTTTTTAATGAGGATATATTTATTTACCAAAGCAAAAGTTGACAAAGGTTTTCTGCACTTACTGTTAGTTATTTTTTGATGCTAAGGGGCTGTGACATGTGTGACATTTAGCTACGCTTCAACTAGCATCTCAGGTCAAGCGGCGATTCGGGTCACACTTTGCATCTAAACACACAGGATGAAGAAAAATGAAGTAAAGTTCAGTAAAAACAACTGATCCTTAAAATATGTACACTGTTTTGAGCATGTTTGGCTGATTAGAAATAGAAAACATCAGAAAGCCCCTAAAAAAACTCTATTATTATGACTTCAAACCACAAGCCCACAAATATGCCAATCAAAAGAACCAGTCAATCAAAAGCATCAAACAGCCTGCTTTTACATTGCATTGATCAAATGCAATAATATTTTTTTTGTTTGTTTCAAATTAGTGTGAAATGTTCTTAAGAGGAAACTTCAAAGTAATGTTGTTTATTTCCTTTTGCCTCAAAGAAAAACTATTTAGGGCAAGTCAAGATTAGTTCATTTTTGACTATCTAGAGTTTCCTGCAGAAAGGCCCGAACCAAGTACATATGATAAATTATAAACCATTTGTATCAAATATTTTCTCTGGGTGCATGCACTCCTCTGAAGTACTTTTGCTCAACCCTTTGGCAGTTAACAGCGGGAAAAAAGCAAAAGCTAGTTAAATTTTCCCTCAAACCATCCTAGTTAGCCACTCATTGCGCACTCTTGAAATTTTCATGATGATTCGGCCCTTATTAAGATGTGGTATGGAGCGTAAATGAATTGACTAAAAGGATCTGGCTCTTTGGGGTTGGCCATTCTCTTGGCTAAGTAGAGCAATGTCAATTAGCAAGTTTCTGTGGAAAGGCTGGTTGTGCAAAGCCCAGCAAAACAGGCCTTTCTGATACAGTCGTAATGCCTCCACTACCACCCAAAACGCTATTGGCAAGCCGGGCGCGCTCATTCGTGACCTATTAGGTCGTGGATTGATTATAAAACATGGCTGCTACTTCTCATCAGACGCCAACCAGAGAGCAGAGGTCGTGACAGCCGGCAACCGGAGCCAGAGAGGAGACCGATCACCGCCGAGTGATGGGCTTCAGGCCAGAGCGCAAGAAAAAGACGCTCTCCCTCTCTCTTCCGACAATCTCCTTTTCACCTGCACGACATCCATCCCTTTAATGGGAGTCGCTGACTGCCTATTAGCCACTCCTGCACAAACAACCACAGCGCTTGTGAGGAGAAGGGTTAAAAGCACTCTTGTATATGTTTTGCTTCCATCTTTGGAAGAAACGGACCGTCTTTGTCAAAACGGTTCAAATGAGAAAAGATCCAAAACATCAGACTGATTAAAATCTGGGAGGATTTTAAAAAGAAAAACAGTATTTGGAAACTAATAGCCTGAGGTTAATAAGCTGAGCTGGCCCTCTTCTCCGGCTGTGCGATGTTTTGATGTGTCATCCGATTATACGTTTGCCAAGCACTCCCCCAAGCATGTATCAATGCATGAAAGCTCTCATCAAAGCCAAACCACATGGACTTTTAATGACTGTGGTCATTTAAATGAACCCAGCAGCCGGAGTCAAATCCCCACACCTTGACTATTGCAATCCGACATTTACTCACTGAAAATCATGTAGAAATGACATATAATAATGACGGGCTTTAAAATCACAGGCTTTAGAGTCAACAACAAATTGGCATTCAATACTACACTTCAGTAATATGATGTACTTCTGAGTGAAACAGAGCTAAGTAATGACATGATTTTAAAATCACCATCAACAACATCCTATAATAATGAGTAAATAGAGATATTCGACTTTTGGTTAACATTAACCCATGACCAGCACTTGCTCAGATGGTTTGTCATACGTTCACTCAGCATTAAACGTTATTTTGGAGTGAACTAATATTTGCACAACAGTTTATTACTCTTTATGAAACTTAAAGTTAAAGTTTATCAATTCAAATAAATATTATTATTTTTAGCATTTTTAACAAAATTATTTTATTGCACTAAATAAGTATTATTAGTATTGATGTTGTTGTTAACAACAGTAAAAAAAAAAATAATAATGCAGTCATCAGAATTGCATAAACATGCTTTTTATATATATTTACACCACAGTTTTTCACTATTTTAAGTTAAATAATTATAATATATATTCAACTAATTAACTAATGATAGTATTAAATAATTATTTATAATATTTAAATCAATATAATTATATACAATAGTTTAATAATAATAATAATAATAATATTAAGTATTATTATACTATTTTATATAAGTATACCCGTATATATATATATATATATATATATATATATATATATATATATATATATATATATATATATATATATTATTATTATTAAACTATTGTATATAATTATATTGATTTAAATATTATAAATAATTATTTAATACTATATATATATATATATATATATTATATATATTATTATATTATATTATATATTATTATATATATATATATATATATTATATTATATTATTATAAATTACAATTCAAATTATAAAGTATAATTTATTATAAAGTCACTTACCGTATCCTTAAACATGCTATTTTGCTAAATAGTTACACCAAATTAAATTAAAATTAATAATAATTTAATACATTTTAAATAATTACCAAATATTGCACAGGGTATTTGTTCGTAAATTAGTTTTGATTAGTTTTATCATGATTAGTTTTAATGACCTGTTAAACAACAACAACAACAACAACAAAAAAACATGGCAACTAACATGAAGGCTGGCAGCTACGTATATAAATGATTATGTACTGTATTTTTACATCAAAAGATGTATACATAAATTCCCAATGTTCCCAAAAAATGACTGCATGCGAGTTAATCATGCGACGCACATAAACCCAAATATTTGGGAATGCGGCATCAATTAGCAGCACTCACAAACACCTGGACAAGCCTCAATACCTCTAGTGTCGCTTCACTCTTCCATTTGGCTGCGACTCTGAGCTCTAGAGACCAGCTATTATGCCCTGGAATGGAGATCCGGTTAGAAGTAGCCCTGTCCAAGACACGCGGTTTCCTTGGCAAAGTGGAGTGGAGCGTGTTCGAGGGCCGGAGCGGAGGGGGTGAAAGTGGACTCGATTGGCAGACCACGGCAGTTGTAATGGATTGAGCATCAAGAGTAAATGGTGCCGTACCGTATGCTGCCTCTCATTAAGTCCCGCGTTTGCTTACAGGAAGTAATGAGAGGAGACATATATTGTCACAGCCTTAGAAAAGCCGCATGGATAATTACATTAATTGTAGTTTGCTGCCTCCTCCCACATCCTCTTTATTTCCCTCCCTCCCTGTACAATTATTACCTACAGACTCTTCACAAAGTCCTTCTTCTGCACTCATAAAAATAAAGTTGCTTTATTGGCATCAGTGGTTCCATGAACAACCTTTAACGCCCATGAAACCATTCCAGGTTCTTCGTGGTGGAAAAGAGTATTAAAATGTTCATGAAACTAAGAAAAAAAAGGGTTATTTTAAGAACTGTTTACTGAAAATTTCTTTGGGGAACCAAAATTGGTTCTTACACTCTATACACAAAATAAAGGTTCTTTATTGACATCTATAGTTACATGAAGAACATTCATGGAACCTTTCGATTGCACAAAAGGTTCTTTAGATTATAATTTACTAAAAAGTTCTTTGGGGAACCAAAAATGTTGTGATGGCTGAATTCTACAATAATATATGGATCTTTTTCTCTGTTTCGTCCTTCCTTCCAACATTTTTGTCCTGCAAAAACTGAGCTTTTTGAAGATATTCTCCCAAGTGGATAAATTTGTAGTGTGAAAACTAGGTATTCGTAAACGATGATGCATGTTTAGCTTTGTGACACATACTGTACCCATAGATAACTATTGGTAGACCAGTATTGTCGTGCCCCCTTTTAGTGTTGTTAAAATAAATGTCACTTTGTAAAATCTTCATATTACCTTCCTGCAAAGATGACCTAAAATTGCTGTTGTGCACAAAACATGATGGAAATTGCATTTGAGGCCATTAAATCCAGTAAGCGGTGAGATATTTTGCTAATAAAATTATCATGCCAGAAGAATACTGTGAGAAATGTATTATGCATGGTCTCTCGATATCATCTCGGTGAGCTTTTTTATGTTTTACATGTGCACTGTGAGATGATTTAAATGCTTTCCGGCGTTTCTGTGTGGACGAGAAGCTTTTGGAAAATGCTTAAGAGCAGTAGTTTGGATGAGAACATTGTGAGATAAAAACAAAAATCATTTTCAAATGTATCTGGATTGTTGTAGATTGTACCCTAAGAAAAAACGTTCTTTTAAGAACTGTTTACTGAAAGATTTCCTAATGGTTCTTAAAGTCTCTGGTGTCTCCAGAATGTGTCTGTGAAGTTTCAGCTCAAAATACCCCACAGATCATTTATTATAGCTTGTCAAATTTGCCCCTATTTGGGTGAGAGCAAAAACACGCTGTGTCCCTTTAAATGCAAATGAGCTGCTACTCCGGGCCCCCTTTCCAAAAGAGGGTGGAGCTTTAACAGCTCATGCTTCGGTTGCTCAACAACAACAAAGCTGGAGAATCTCACGCAGCCAAAATGACGAAAGCGTTCAGCCTTACATTGTTCAAACCGGAGTCGACACTGATGGAGAGACTCAGGAAGAAGTTACAACTTTTAGAATGAAACTGGACGTTTCTGAACGGTTACAACAACTCTTCCTCTTCTCTAAAGCAGCCCAACATGGCCCCGCCCCCTTTGTTGAGTGTTCTCAGGGGCGGGGTTTATGTACATTCTGGGGTTTGTGATTTCAACAACCCGGGAAGAAGCTCGTTGTAGTCCCTACCATTCGTTTGTTGTAGTCTGTAATAGAAAATATCTCCCTCTGCACTGAACTTTGAGCGTCGTAACTTTTCAGATGTTGTTTATGATCAAACAGAAACATTACACACTAACTAAAGTTAAAAAATTGAAATCATAATTAATCACCCCTTTAAATGATTCTGATTGGCTGTCAATGTTTTTATCATTCATCAGCTGAAAAAAAATTGTTCAGAGGGTGATTCTTATGATATAGTTTTCGTTATAACTGTAGTTTGGACTTCCCTGTTCTCATAGAATTAATATGAATATTAAAACTTTATAGTTATCCTTAGTTATCATCCTTGGTGTGAATGGGCCTTTATACGAAATTGCTGTGAAAACTCCTTTTTGGAACCTTTTGTTAAGAGTGTACTCAATTTAGATTCTTCTATTCTGTCCGCATCTCTTTCACCCTATTATTTTCTCCATGTCCGTCCGTCTCTCTCTGCAGGCTTTTCACCCTGCCAGCTGCACAATTACTCAGTCGCTCGTCTCACGGGTGACTGGCAGGAGTGGAAGCCCTGGCGCTGACCAATGATCATCGGTGGAGGGTGGGCAGAGAGAGGACGAGATGGAAGCCTCTGGCAAAGGCATGAGGAGGTTGTCAGCCAGCTGACAGCAGTCCACCAGCTCCATGGGGCCCTCACCGGGGGCAGGGGTCTCGGCTTTGCTAGTGCCAAACAAGGGTCAGAGTTTGGTTGGTTGGCTTCAGCAGTTAACTCCTGCTGGTACATGACGTAACTACACCAGATCACATGTTGCTCAGAAGAAGGATGTCTAGAATACTTGCAGAGGAATATAAGTAGCAAATCTCAACTGCTTGATTGATATATAACAGAAAAATGTCTTGTTTACTAAAAAAAATATTGAATTTATACTTAAAAACAAGAACAATATATCTGCCAGTGGGGTCGGAAAATATCCTATCATGGCAAAATGTAAATGTTATTATCGCAAAGCTCCGTATATAAAGTTGAATATATATATATTATATCCAACATTATCCGCATGCATGCAGTTTAGCAAATCTCAACTCCTTGATTGTTTGTATCAATGCAAAATGTAAACTATATTACCAGATCTTCTAAATATGACTATAAGGCATGAAGATATTAAGATATTATAATAATTAACATTACTATTCTGTATAGCTGCTTTGAAAAAAATGTGCATTGTGAAAAGTGCTATATACGATGACATTCATCTCAGTAGCACCCGAAATCACATGCAACCAGTAATAATATCAACAAAATTACTGACAAAATGTTAATTAATAAGCACTTTTTTTAAAATTTTGTCAACGACAACAGACAAGAGGAAATGCATTATGTTGAAAAAATGAACTGTTTTAACTAAAAAATACTGTTGAAAAGTAACGAGAAAAAAGTAACATTGTATGATATAACAATGTACTGAAAAAGTTTTTAAAGGAAGAAAAATAAGTTTATAATATACCATAATATGAGCTGAAAGACCTAAACTAAACCTCTTTGCTTTTGCTAACTCATACACATGCTGAAATACTGAAATGAATCTTAACATAAACATAAAATACTTCAGTATAAAGTACTCATTACAAATCATTATTTCACGAGCTCTGGTTTTCACACTGCAAAGAATTGTTTCCTTCATGAGTATTTCTGTCTTTCCAGTTAAAATATCTAAAAAATTCTAAAAAACAAGAGTTGGGATTTGGGAAGCAACAATGCATAAGATATTAAGACTTTTACAGACTGTATCTTGACTACAAGTGCATTTTGTTTTAATGCACAGACAACTATCGCTTGTTTTGACTTAAACCAGTATGAACAAATGCACTCGCATTAAAGGTGGGATGAGTTAATTTTCAAAAATGCTGTTAAACATTGTTGATATTTGAAATCAACCCAAACAAACACACTCCTCTCTTCATTGCTCCGTCTCCAAAACTCACACTCCAATCCTTTTCCTAACCATCCTGCTACGAATCGGTCTCGAACCCGTCCGCTGCCAGGCGAGTGCACTAACGATGACGTTAAACACCGCATTTTCTAGCGGCCGTCAGTGCGCAGTGGTTTGCATAACTCTCACTATCTGGCCACTGTTACACACGCAATGCGAGTGGATGTCTGTTTCACTCTATCACGGCTGATGCGCATCAAAATGCTTCACGAAAAATAAATCGCAGTTGATGAATGAACGACAAGGAAGCACAAAAAATTAACGTACAGTACACAAGAGTAAATACAAAGTGTTAATTTTTAGTGACCCAGTGTTACTCACATGTTAAGCAGAATCAAAGCAGCCTCCACATCTGTTTTCAGGCCTTCCCGCTTAGCTCTCTCCAGCGTTGGAAAGCTTTTGTGATATTAACGCGGGTCCTAAAGCGCTTGCCCAGTCATAAACCTTCATTCCAGTGATATTCTTTTGAGCTCTTTTGTATTGTGTCTCATCTCTCTTCCTGCAGTTTTTCTTCAAATCTCCCGTTTGCTCGTTCCCTCTCCTCGACCATCATACGCCCCCTAATGCTGATTGGTTACACGTTCGTTGTTGGTGTCGGCCGACTAACTTCCAAACAGTGTTTTTGAAAATTTACTTGCTCCAACTTTAAAGACAGAATCTATGCAAAAACATCCAATTATCTTATGCAGTGTTGGCTTTGCAATTTAAATTGATCTTGTTTAATTTTTTTTTTCTTAAGATATTTTACCAGGAAATCAAGGCAAAGGGACCAATTAAAAAACAAAAAGGTGAAAGTTAAAACAAATAAATGAAAGAATATATGAGTTGGTGAAATATTGACTAAATTTAAAGGACATTTCAAATGGGAAAAATGACCAAACCTCAGCAATCTCAGCAGGGGCTTATACCATCAGACGAACAACAGACGTCCACCAACAGATCACAGTGTCAACACTAGCGACAGCATTCACAGTTAGTGCTAGGGTCTCACTCTGCCCTTGACAGGGCAGCCTGGTCTCATTGTTAATACGTAGTTATTAATACGTAACTTTAAAAGACACAAAATGTACATATTTGTACATTTGAAAGGTGCTAAAACGTACAATACTGACGTAATTATGGCACCAAAGCGTAAAAATACTTACGTTTTTACAGCGAATAAAACATAAAATATTTACGAATCTTTCATGTCATAAAAATATATGTATATTTTCCCTTTTTATCATTTTTAGATAAATGTAAGATCCCTAAACCCCACCCCGAACCTAAATCTACCCATTTTATACAGAATGTTAAAAGAATAAAACATAATGGACAGAAATGTGTAGGAAAATGACAATTTTAGTAAAAATATAACATTAAAACAATATTTTGAGCCACTAATCCTACACCTACCCATACCATTTCTTAAAACTACATAACGTGTTATAAATAAATGAATAACAGACAAACAAGCATAATGTTAATCACAATCATTTATTTTTTTGCAAAATTGTCAAAAGTGGTACTAGAAGTAGTTCAAATGATGATGAGTTTCAGTCACAGTCCTCTCTGGCAGTAATAGTTTTTATAGGGTACAAAGCAGAATTTAATTTATTAATCCGTGAAGTTATGAATCCAGCTTCTCTCCGTGAAGGCGCGTACTCATTCAAATGTAAATCCACTGAAACACGGCATGTCGCAATCTGTGACGAAGCAGGTGAGAACCAATGATCGTTTGATATCAGTGCCGTAAACCATGTCGTAACGCTTCTCGAGTGTGGCGCACTGGCGCTACTTTCAAATTTGAATCATAACGAGCGCGGGCTTTGACTGTGACGGTCGAGAACGAAGATGAAGATCGATGGATAAAGGGCTGAATTTGGATCTGTTCCTTGCAAACATATGGATTCTAAAGATATGGAGTACAGCAAACAAATAAAATGGATGTGATTTGTGAACTTATGTTGTGCTTTGGTGTATCGTATGGTTGTATTGTCAATCACTGTATAGGAAAAATTCGCACAGCAAAATATTACAAAATGGTTAAACAATTACAGAAATGTTATTTATTTAAAGGTTCAAAGTGTAGTCTCGTTTAACATTATGTAATCCCCCAAAACGAGTTTGCAGAACAAACAGAAATGTTATTTTATATTAAGTAGATGAGTAAACTGCTTTCAATAAATTAAACTAAAAACATGTATTGATATGACAATTGAATACAACAGATTTCAATAATTAAAGCCACGATTTTAATATTAATACAGGGGAATTCATATACATTCACACTTTACGTTAGATGATTTATGTTTTTTTTAGCTGCTAATACGCAAGTATTTGTACATTTTAGTGCTATAAATATGTAAATGTTGTAAGTTTTTGTGTGTATGAAAACGTAAGTAAATGTACGTGTGGTAGAACCACACTTAACGTAAAAATACACACGTATTCTCATGAGATCACGTTGGACAGGGTGTTTCCATCCCCTCTGTGCTTTACTGTCAGCTTGTTTTGGAACGCTTAACCGCGTGTCTCTGACATATCAACAGAAAATCTGATAAGAGCGCACAGACAAGAAGAATGCAATTTAATTTGGTTTGAAACACACTCAGCCACTTCATATACATCTCCAGCTGTTCCCAATACACTCAGAACAAATGTGAAGCATGTCTAGTGATTGACTTGAATATTGACCGAAGGAAAATGCAAATTTTAGATTGACTAGCACACTTCTAGGGAATCGTTAAGACGCTGTTGTCATGTTGATGCATCAGCATGAACGCCACAGAGTACAAAGTTTAGGACTTTGTTAATGCGTTAAAATTTCAAACCCTAAAGAGAACTGCATGCTCAAATCAGCGCGTCTCGAGTATTGATTGAATTCCAAAGTTGCGGCGCTGAATGAGATTTCGCTGTGATGTATAGTGTCCCGAAAGTGTCCAAATGAAAACTGCAGGCTTGATAAAGCAGAAACTTATTCAGCGAAACAGGACCTTTTGTAGCGGAAAAAAATAAGCCAGTGAAAGCCTATTGTGTTGATCCTTTACAGCGGCTAAATCTGAGCTATTCAAAATGCACAGGCTGCATTGTGCATAAACAATCCAGTCGTGAGCTACTGTCAACACACGCGACGCTGAGGAGAGAGGGAATGCGACACCTTATTTGACCACTTCATCATCAATCTCCATGTGCCAGTCTTTGGAGAGGGCGAGACCGCATCTCTTCCACAATGCAGTTCATTTTCTACATGTCAGCCGCACAGCTGGAACATCTCATTGTGGACCTGTGTATCCCTGCTGAGAGGAGCAGCCAGCCATAAGATTCCCATTAGGCCAAGCTGCGGCCAGCGAGGCCTGAGCTCTTAGTCTGACTCCACTCACCTTTAGCTGATCAACTGACTGCATCTGGGCCAGGTACCTGGCTTAAATTAGGGGCTCAGGGATGCAGGTTGACTTGTTTTTCACACACTGGGGAAAATAAGTCAGACAGGCAAAGAAATGCCCCGGCAAACAGTGGAAATCCACTGTCCTGTAACCTCAAGAGCTGCATGCATGACGACTGATGTGGCCAGTTAAAAAAAAAAAAATTGCTGAGGGAATGAAAAGATCATCTGGATAAGGACTGTAAAGTATTGCCATCAACGAGGTTTTGTGCATATATATATAAGGCCTAATGAACATACTAAAGTGAACTCAATACATTACTGGGAAGTTTTCTGTGCGCAAACTTTCAAATGCCCAAAAAATCCACGTCTCAGATAGCATGCAATAATGTATTGAGCTCTCTTTCATGTCTTCTTGTGCTTGAACAGACATATTCAAATAAAATTGTTAAAATGGCAAGTATCCTTGTAAACATAGTCATGTCGTAACTAAACAGAAAAAGTAGAGAAATAAAACACGTGTAACAGTATATTGGATCTGTGCATTAGCTCTTTTTTTTTTTTATTTGAAATGTCATTTTGTTAATGAAACTGTCATATTCTTTCATTTTATTTTGTTTTTACTTTCACTAAAATTACCTTTTTTATGAACAGAAATAACATTTAGACAATCAAATTTTACAACATTTTCAAACATGCATGCAAATGTATTGTTTTTTGTTTTTTTATTTATGACAAAATATAACCTAAAAACAGTCTGCAAATAGTTTTTAAGTCACAGGTATGGCAACATCTTGGTTGTAATATATGTATATCCCTATCTATCTATCTATCTATCTATCTATCTATCTATCTATCTATCTATCTATCTATCTATCTATCTATCTATCTATCTATCTATCTATCTATCTATATAAAACTTTAAACTTAGAAAACGTAAACAAAATCGGCACATAGGAAGATGTATTGTAATTGGGAAATATGCTATACATATAAACCTAAGCTTAAACAAACTTTTAAGTTGTTATCTAGTCAAAATAATCTAAAATGAATAAAACTAACACTGAAATAAACATTGATTAAAGCAATATAGATTTTTTTTTTAAATAATAAAAAAATACAATTGACAAAAGCACAAAATTACTAAAACATAAACTGAAAATACATAAAACTTAATTAATTAGATTAATAAATACTGTTATTGCAATAAAAAGTTCTCAACAGTAAATAATTTTTTCTGTAAACTTTCAACATCCAAAGTTTGTCCAGACTAACTTTTTTTGCTGCTGTTGTTGTTGTTGTTATACTTATTGCTATACTTGTTGAATTTATTTTATTTTCAATTCATTTAAATCAAACATTCAAATTTCAGTTCTAGTTTCTGTTTGTTACCTTAATTCAAATTCAATTCAAATACAAAAATAAACATTTTCTCAGATAATTCTGAATGATGCACAACCCTGGGCAACAATACAGTGATTTTACCATCATTGTCCATGAGTTGAACACAAAAGCTTCTGAAATATGTGTGTTCAAACAAAGTCTTTTGTCAGAGATATAAATATATTGAATCAGGCGGGACATGATTTAATGCATCTGGACTTGATTGAATAGTGAAAAATTGCTATTATTATGAACCACTCCCCTCCTGAATAGTCACATGACAGTCTCTCCAAAGCATTTCTCTCTGTTCGCCACACTTGTCGTTATACAAATCAACAGCTAGTGAGCCCTAAAGAGTCCCTAGGTGATATTTAGTTCCCATCAAACACTATCAGACACTAAACATATTTTGACAGGCCCGGCCCATCCCTCACAAGGCTTCTGGGAATACACAGAGATAAGTGGCAACCTCTGAAACCCAACACAATCCCTCGAGGAACAGGAGAGCAGCAAAAAATGTTCAGATATTATATTATACTAGTCCAAAAATCTCAGAAAAGTCATTATCACACCTTCATCTCAAGCAAGCACTCAGGGCACAATGTCAGCCTACTCTGACTTTTAGCGTTGCAGAGTAATGGGAAACATCATGTAGATTGGAGTCTTTAGCTTCCACGTCTCCAGGGCTGCCTGCTGAAATTGGAAAAAAAACAGTGCAGATGGCAGGGGAGCCAAACGCATCTTCTACACTATAAACGGCAGCATCATTCGAGTGCACGCCAAACATCTGGCCAATTGTGCATTTGTCATTTTCATGACCTTTCAATGCGATGACAAATCTAAAACATGGCCGTGGTGTACTTGGGTGAATCTCTTGAAAACTAATATGCCAGTCATACTTCACTGCAAAGTAAAAAGCCTATATTAAGGAGATTTTTGACATTGTGACATTTATTGCATGATTGTTAAGCACATCCCGAGCCTATTCTCATTACCATAATACAATATTCAAACACTACCCATTCAAAAGTTTAGGGTCAGCAAGATCTTATTTTTTAGAAAAATGAATATTTTTATTCGGCAAGGATGCATTAAAATGATCAAAAGTGATAGTAAAGACATTAATAATCTTACAAAAGATTTCTATTTCAAATAAATGCTGTTCTTCTATTCATTAAATACTTCTGAACACAATGTATCGTGGTTTAAAAAAAAAAAAAAAAACAATGTTTTCAACATTGATAATAATAAGAAATGAAAACTAAATCAGAATATTAGAATGACTTGATCATGTGACACTGAAAACTGGAGTGATGATGCTGAAAATTCACCTTTGCATCACAAGAATAAATTGCATTTTACTATATTTTCACATAGAAAACATTTATTTTAAATTATAGTGATCACATAAATGTCACAATATTACATATATATATATATATATATATATATATATATATATATATATATATATATATATATATATATATATATATATTACAGTACAGTCAAAAGTTTGGAAACTAAGATTTTTAATGTTTTTAAAAGAAGTTTCGTCTTCACCAAGGCTACATTTATTTAATAAAAATAATAAAAAAGAAATGAAAACAATTTAAATTTTCATTTGAATATTCACAAAGTCATTTATTCCTGTGATGACTGAATTTTGCATCATCAGCGTCTTGTGACATGACTGAAAACTAATATGGATCTGCTGTCAAGAAACATTTAATGTGTACAATGCAAAATATTTGTGAAAATTTTTTTTCAGGATTATTTGATGAATAGAAAGTTCAAAAGAACAGTGTTTTTGAAATCTAATCTTTTGTCATTATAAATGTCTTTACTGCCACTGATTGATAATGCATCCTTGCTGAATAAAAGTATTCATTTCTTTAATTTCTTTTCAAAAAAATAAAAATAAAAATTTACTGACCCCAAACTTTTGAACGGTAGTGTTTTACAGAAGCTTTGTATTTCATATGCTGTTCTTTTGAACTTTCTATTCACAAGGAATTGAAAAAAAAAGTACACAACTGTTTTCAACATTAAATTATAGTTTATTGAGCAGCAAATCAGCATATTAGAATGATTTCTGAAGGATCATGTGACACTGAAGACTGGAGTAACGATGCTGAAAATTCAGCTTTGCATCACAGGAATAAATACTTTGTCAAATATATTTATATACACATATTTTATATATATCACAATATACTGTTTTTATATATATATAGCCTTGGTGAGCAGACGAAACTTCTTTTAAAAACATAAAAATCTTAGTGGTTCCAAACTTTTGGACTGTACTGTATATATATGCATGTATTTTTGTAACTTGAAATATTTGAGTTCATACATTTAACTAAAAGCTAGTTCATACATTTAACTTAAAATATCATGTAATCTCAACTTAAATATTGTTTAGTAATGGAAATTTGGCACAAAAATAACTCACATAACAGAAACTCTTGTAAATTAGCATAGTAAAACATTAAACACTATTAATCTCCCACTTAACACACACACACACACATTATATAACACTTAATTTTAGCATTTACTCTCCCTTTCGAGTGTCATGGCAAAGCATGCTGGGAAATAGAAATCAGAAACTCAGCCCGGTTCCAGTTAAATTTAAGTTTGTCTAAATGAAAAGAAACAAGTTCATACAACTCAAAACAATGAAACAGTTCAGATTACTTAAAATGTGACAGTTTTGTAAAGTCAAATGTAATAGAAAGTTCTAAATACTCATAAAAGTTAATTTGATTGAACTAATTTAAAAAGATAATCTGGATAAGGACTGTAAAGTATTGCCATCAGTGAGGTTTTGTGCATATATATGAGGCATAAAATGAACATACTAAAGTGAACTCGATACATTACTGGAAAGTTTTCTGTGCACAAACATTCGAATGCCCAAAAAATCCACGTCTCAGATAGCATGCAATAATGTATTGAGCTCTCTTTCATGTCTTCTTGCGCTTGAACAGACATATTCAAATAAAATTGTTAAAATGCCCATCTTGGCAAGTATCCTTGTAAACATAGTCATGTCGTAACTAAACAGAAAAAGTAGAGAAATAAAACACGTGTAACAGTATATTGGATCCGTGCATTAGCTCTTTTTTTTCATTTGAAATGTCATTTACTAATTTATTTAAGTTTACGCTACTCAAAACAATTAATATATAAATATATATTTGTTACTGTCTGTCATTTATGCTGATTAATACATATACACATTTTGTATTTGTGAGTGAAATGTGACAGACATGTTTTTGAGTTTTTGGTTTGGTTTGCGAGCCTCTACTGACTAACTGACCTCTAAACGTCGTATCCGCTCACATCTAGCCTGAATATTTTGTCTGAATGAAAAGCACTTCATTCACCCTTATTCTCCGGCGATGACTGACATGCCCATTACTCTTGTCGTCATTACAATATTGGCTAATAAATCTAGTCAGAGGTTTTCTTCGCCCCAGGTGCGAAATATGTAGCCTATTGACAGAGAAAAATTAATAAATATGTAACAAGGACATCGGCCGGAGAAGGGGGAAAATTGGCGTTTGGTGCCCTATTTGAGAGCTTGTGGAACTCGCCGAAAGAGCAAGACCCCTTGACCCATCATCAAAAGACAAGCAACATTCACTTATTTATTTTTCATAAAATTGTTCATGCATAATGTGCAAACAGCCTGTTTGATGGGGCTGCGTATGCTTATTAATGAAAATACTGCAACTGAATGATGACACAGTTGTGCAAACATCTGCATCTTAACTGAAATACAAATCAAATATTCTGACAGCACATCATGCTGCACTACAACTAAATCTAGTTGATGCATAATACACTCATGGACATTTATTTTATCAACGGCAAGATTTAAGGTTGAATGCATAAAATCATCTTTTCTTTAATCACCCTTTTGCCTTCACGCTCATTTTAAATGGTCCTGTGGTGTGAGAAATGAATTTCGGAAATGTTCCATGCAGCTTTTTATTTACTGTAAAATGAGTTGCATGCATAATAATTATAAAAGCACTAGCAAAATGCTGTTTAAAGATGTCAAACAGCAGGATGTCAACTTCCCAAAGGTATTTTCGTCAACTATTTAACAACAGCACCGCGGCAAAAGAAATTACGATAAGGGAGAAAAACTGGGTGGCATAAAATAACAGAAAACACAACAGATAGGCAAGACCACTGCATCGTGCTCGACAACACAACAAATGCACTACAATACATTATGCATAACGAATAATTGATGGTCGTTTTTCAGTTTTGACTGGGGTGTTTGAATACAAATGAATGTGATTTCTATGTGTGTCTTGCTCTAGATACACAATCTATTTGTCTAAATAACACACACAGCCGCCTTTTTATCCTTGCTGACTTTCTCAGCGGGCTATGACTGCGCAAACAATCCCATAAATTAGGAGCGGAGCTGATAAATATCTCTAAAGCAAATTTACGAGCAAAACCACCCATTCAAAAACACCCCCAACAAACAGAAAATATGGGGCAAATTTCAGCATATTCTACAGCACTATAAAAGACTAACTCTGTCCTGAATACACAATGAGTCCTCGCTCTATTCTACCCAGAAGAACTAAAACCTCGTCCACACAGAATGCTAATGTCACACTGTCCGGTTGCTTTAGGAGCTTTGTTTTTGGAAACTTTAGTACCAGGGTATAGCGATCGGATATTCATTTATTGCATTACATATGCATAGAAACATTACATAGCATGCAGATCCTGCGGTCTTGTACATGTGAGGTATCTGACATCGCCGAACACTTGGCGTGGCAATATTTGTTCGTGTGAATAACGCTGTGAAATACGGCAGCTGAATTGAAATATAGGATGGGAGAGTGAGACTCTGTTAAGCTCATGGTCCCTGCTGTGTAGATTACGGCGAGAGGAGAAATCTACCATTACCGGGCGGCCGTCCCATCTGACCTGCAACACCAGTGAAGAAGAACAGACTAGATGTCTTATTGACCCGTGTGCCCACCAAACACATAAAGACAGACCGGCAACATCTGCAACCAGCACACATGCAGTCACAACAGCAACGCTTACACCACCAAAGTGGATGGTGCAGAATATGGAAGTAGGGACAAAAGCAACATGATTAATGCCAATTAGATTAATGCAAGATGTAAAATAGAGTAAAAGAGTAAATTTGCACTAAATGTATATAAAAACTGATTTAATTCATATGCACACATATTTATCTTACCTATTTACCTACAATTTACCATTTGACATTCAAGTTGCATTTTCAGTGGCGCATTTTTACTACTTTTTATATTTAAAAAAATGCATGTTATAGATGCCTTATTATGCTATTTTAAAGGTTTCTAATCTTGTTTTGCAGGTCTCCTACAATAAGATTTCATGTGTCCAAGGTCAAAAAACACTCATTTTCTCATAATATACATTGCAGCATAAGCTCATTTCTCAGTGTCTGAAAACAATCCGTTTGAAGATAAAGGACCCTATCATACACCCGGCGCAATGCGACTAAGTGTTTTTTGCTAATTTTAGCCTGACGCAGTTTATTTTCACATCCAGCGCCACGTTGTTTAAATAGCAAACGCACTCGCGGCCATCTATTCACCCATGGGCGTGCTGGTCTGAAAACAACGTGTGTTCAGGTGCATTGTTGGCGTGTTGCTATCTTGAGGCAATTGAAAATGACAGCGTCATTGACCAACAAAAACCTGCTCTAAAGTCAATGGTGCAGTATTTTATTTTTAATTTTTTTTATTTATAGGCCGGTGCACAACGTGCATACATTCTGCTTGTTACACACACAGGGACGTGCAGCAGCACACAAACATGCCAAATATTAAAAATAAAAGAATTACAATGTAAAAGATTATTATTGTGTACATAAAGATAAAAATGCTTACTTGTCATAATGGATAGTCATTGCATGTATCAGAATTACCAATCTGCAGCTGTGTTAATTTCGTTGACAAATAATTTTCGTCATAATTTTCGTCAACAACATTTTTTCACGGACGAAAACGAGACGATGACTAAATAAAAATGCGTTTTGAATGACTAAAACTATGACTAAAATCTACTCTAATACTCTAAAAACGAGACGAAAATGAAAGAGAGGGACGATTTGGGAAGATATCCAGTAAGGACTGCTGTCCTGTGTGGAAGATGCGCACATTTGAAGTGTAATGTGCTGATCTAACCGCGGGAAACGCGGCGCTATTGCACGCTCAACAGGCTCGTCCAGCAGCACATCTGACTGCTGCGCAATTAATGAATAGCACATATTTATGCCATGCGATTGCTTATAAGCTAATTGATGAGTTGATGAATTATGACAGTGTTTACTATGCGATGTTTAAATGGTAGTATGTTTTAGACGGTTGTAAGAATGCATATTTTATCACCCTCACAAGCAGCCTGCTACAGTGCAGACTACAGACATTTCAGAATAAGAGTCACGGTGTATTTCGGTATGGTTTATATTTATTATTTTTTTCTTGGTCATTATTGTTATTTTGTTTAAACGATAAACTGTACTTAATTTAATTTCTCTACTATTTCATAGTAAACTACTGTATCATCTGTCACAGGAAGGAAAGACTAAGAACATTATTTGACACATTATTCAATATATTTTACAAGTATAAGGGTTATTATAGTTAACTAAACCTAAAACCAAAGAAATCTTCATTACTTGAAATAAACATTAACTGAAATAAAAAATTAATATATAAAAATGTAAACTTATTTTATTTCATAGTTTCTAAGCTTTAGCTTAACCTGAGGTATTAAAATAAACAGAACAAAAACAAAAACTAAAAGACATAAACACAAAAAATTACTAAAACTTTTAACTAAAATGACAATGAAAATATAAAAACTAAAAGTCAGTCGGCAAGTCATCAGTAATGATGAATGAAATTGGCTAATTATTTGACCAATCGTGGAAATACACACATGTATTTAAACTGACTCGTCAGGTTTAGGGTGTTTATATTTTGCCATGTAAATAGCGAATCTGCACTTGGCTTTTAAAATGAGAGATGAGACTCTGATTGGATTATTGCATGTTATGCCCAAAACACACCTATGACTCATAAAGAGTCTAGGTACAACTGTTTTTGACCAACCATTTTTTTTCCCTCGTTAAACTAACAAAAGTGGATTCAGACACCTAAGTGCACCTGCGCCATGTGCTTAGATCATTAAAACAGGGCCCTCAGTCTCTCTAAACCCCTCCTTTCCAAGAGCCTACCATGCTCTGATTGGTCAGATGGTTCAGTCTATTGTGTTTGGTCAACCACATACAGCACGTGTCGGAAAACAAAATGTCCATTACCATATCTGAATTTCAGCTCCGGAGCATCCTCAGCACTGATACACAGAGTTAGGAATGTGGCTTCGATTTTACCATATCAACAAAAACAGCAATTTACCAAAAACAGCATCTTGCCGAAAACATGAACCAGCTACAATTTCAGTGTTAGGTAGATGTTGTCCACGGGCAGCCAATGAAGACCATAGGCTGGCATTATGCAAATTTGTTACAAACTCCCGCCCTTTATTTATTTTTTTTTTTTTCTGATAATCCATTTCACTTTGATGTCTGCCATGGTATGGAAGAAACGATCAGTTTAATCACAACTTTAATAATGAGCTGTATATTTCAAAATAATAATAAAAAAGGTAAGGTTTCATTAGTTATAATTATCTATGAACAATACTTCTACAGCATTTATTAATCTTGGTGAATGTAAATTTCTTCATTTACTAATACATCACTAAAAGTTGCATTTGTTAACATAAGTTTATCAGTTGATCCCTGATCAGAACAACCAAGCACGATGCAAACATGACACCGTATCCAGCGTTTCAGTGTAAACCGAATAATGTAGTGAGCAACATGCATTTCATTCCATTGTCATTTTCTTGCAAATGAGCACATCGCGACCCGACGCAAGCCGCTAACGTGATTTCCCAACAGCACATCGCTCACGATATCAGGCTCTGGCAGAATTCAAATCTTCTGCTCTGGAGGGGCCATTCGAGCGCACAGAGGGTGGCCTAATGATGCCTGTGTGGCTTTAATGCTGTTTATGAAGGTAATAATAGTACCGTAAAGGTCTAATGACAGTGGTCAAAGTAATAGCAGCCCAGCGCACTCGACGCGGAGGTGCTACTGTGTGCGGAGATTACTCTGTCATTGTAGCAGCGGGTCGCGTGGCTCTCAATGTTCAGGACTGTGATTTGGAGAGCTGAAGTGTGTAGTGCAGTTTGTGTGTCGCTGTGTGTGTGTGAACTACATGCTGAGATGGACTGCTGCAGCATGAGATGCGTTCATGTGTCTGTGTTTGTGATTCTGCAGAGCATTGGTTCCTGTTCGCTTTCAGAGGTCACAAGAGACTTGCTTTGCTAGAATGAACGGGAAAGAGTGATACATCAACAATATTCACAATATATCTGTGATGATTATGCTGACAGATTATATGATTTTATCCATCAGTACTGCAATGAGTTTAAAACTATTTTTATTTATAATTTGGCCAATCATTTTCCTTGAGAGCATGTAATGAGATTACTTTTGAGTCTTTCAAAAGTAAAGTTTGAGTTTCTGATTTAAACTTCAGTTGAATCTAGTCCTCAAGGTTATGATTATCGACACAATCCTCGACAGAAAGGCAAAGGGGGAGGTGTTGCTGTAATTTATAGTAATATATTCAGAATCATTCAAAAGAATTTCAAATATAATTCCTTTGAAGTGATGGTGCTTTATGTAACATTATGTAAGTTGACATTTGTGCTGGCTACTGTATACAGGCCACCAGGGCACCATACTGACTTTATCAAAGAATTTGCTGATTTTCTATCAGAGTTAGTACTGGCTGCGGATAAAGTCCTTGTTGTTGGTGATTTTAATATCCATGTAGATAATAATAAAGACGCATTTGGATTGGCATTTGCAGACATTTTAAACTCTATTGGAGTTAGACAACACGTGTCAGGACCCACTCATTGTCGTAATCATACCTTAGATCTAATACTGTCGCATGGAATTGATATTGATGCTGTTGAAATCCTACCGCAGAGCGATGATATATCAGATCATTATTTAGTCTCGTGTATAATACAATTAGCCAAGGCTACAAAACCACCACCCAGCCATAAATATTGTAGAACCATCACGTCTACCACTAAAGATTGCTTTATAAATAATCTCCCCGAGCAGTTTCATCGCCTTAGTATACCTGACAACTTAGAAGAACTCGATGCTGCAACAGAAACTATTGGCTCTCTCTTTTCCAGCACATTAGATGCAGTCGCTCCTTTACGTCTAAAGAAGATTAAGGAAACTAATCCAACGCCGTGGTATGATGAGCACACTCGGGCTCTAAAACGAGCTGTTAGAAAAGCTGAACGTAGTTGGAAGAAAACAAAACTAGAAGTTTTTCGCCTTTCATGGAAAGAAAAAATGATTGAGTACAGAATGGCTATAAGAAATGCTAGATCTACTTATTTTTCAAATCTCTTAATAGAAAACAAACATAATCCTAGGTATTTATTTGACACAGTGGCTAAATTAACTAGAAACAGAGATTCAACTGCTGACGTTTCCATAGAGCACAGCAGTAATGACTTTATGAACTTCTTTACTTGCAAGATTGATAATATTAGAGAGAAAATTAAAAACATGCAACCGTCTACAGTTTCGCTTCAGACAGTGCACTGTAGTGTCCCTGAGGTAAAACTAGAATCATTCGCCGCTATAGGAGAGGAAGAATTATCTAAACTTATCAAATCATCAAAATCAACGACATGTATGTTAGACCCAATGCCGACTAAACTACTGAAAGAAATGCTTCCAGAGGTCGTAGGTCCACTTCTTGATATAATTAATTCATCGTTAACACTAGGATACGTGCCAAAAACCTTTAAGCAGGCTATTATTAAACCTCTTATTAAAAAACCTCAACTAGATCCGAGAGATTTAGTAAATTACAGGCCAATCTCGAATCTACCTTTTCTGTCAAAGATACTAGAAAAGGCAGTTTCATCACAACTGTGTTCCTTTTTAGAAAGAAATGGAATCTGTGAGGATTT